>NC_133227.1:31805950-31910950 GCF_040436345.1 Pagrus major | reverse complement strand
GGGTCGGAACATAGGTCAGTTGAGACGACAGCTCTTTCTTTGGTTATATGAGGACCTAGTAGCAACAGCACCCCCCACAGTACTCCCCACAGTGCCCCCACAGTGCCCCCACAGTACTCCCCACAGTACTCCCCACAGTACTCCCCACAGTACTCCCCACAGTGCCCTCACAGTACCCCCCACAGTACTCCCCACAGTACCCCCCACAGTACCCTCACAGTACTCCCCACAGTGCCCTCACAGTACCCCCCACAGTACCCCCCACAGTACTCCCCACAGTACTCCCCACAGTGCCCCCCACAGTACTCCCCACAGTGCCCCCCACAGTACCCTCCACAGTGCCCCCCACAGTACCCTCCACAGTGCCCCCCACAGTACTCCCCACAGTACCCCCCACAGTACTCCCCACAGTGCCCCCACAGTACTCCCCACAGTGCCCGCACAGTGCCCTCACAGTACCCCCCACAGTACTCCCCACAGTACCCCCCACAGTACTCCCTACAGTGCCCTCAACAGTACTCCCCAGTGCCCCCACAGTACCCTCACAGTACTCCCCACAGTACCCTCACAGTACCCCCCACAGTACCCTCACAGTACCCCCCACAGTACCCTCACAGTACTCCCCACAGTGCCCCCACAGTACTCCCCATAGTACCCCCCACAGTGCCCTCAACAGTACTCCCCAGTGCCCCCACAGTACCCTCACAGTACTCCCCACAGTACCCTCACAGTACCCCCCACAGTACTCCCCAGTGCCCCCACAGTACCCTCACAGTACTCCCCACAGTGCCCCCACAGTACTCCCCACAGTGCCCTCACAGTACTCCCCACAGATTAGTATTTTATTACTTTGTATGAGTAGAGTACTTTACAGATGAGGGGGTAGTATTTGTACACATAGTAGTATTTTATTACCTTGTATGAGTAGAGTACTTTACAGGTATGGGGGTAGTATTTGTACACATAGTAGTATTTTATTACTTTGTATGAGTAGAGTACTTTACAGGTATGGGGGTAGTATTTGTACACATAGTAGTATTTTATTACCTTGTATGAGTAGAGTACTTTACAGGTGAGGGGGTAGTTCTTTAAGGTGCTGGAGGGACTTGAGCTGCTGTCATCTAAAACTTCGCTGCTGTCCTCCGTCTCCTCCTCGTCCTCGTGCTCCAGATCAGCTGTTCCCTGCAGACAGACCGCACATCAAATACAAACGTCATTAAGATTCTGAGGGCAGATATATAATCAATAAATGATGCTGTAGTGGGTCTTACAGAGAGTGAAGGATCATGGGTACTCAGGTTGTTCCAGCGTTCGTTCTCCAGCTCCTCCATCACCTGGTTCATGGCGCTCTTCAGCCATGTTTCCACGGCAACACCAGCCTGCCTCAACAGGTCCAGACGGGCCTCAGCTTTCACTTTAACTGTCTGATCAATAAACAAACACGATCACACACTAATCAATAAATGTAGACAGGAGCATTGATCCGTAGAGGAGTTCTGGAGGATCTGATGTCACAGTCAAACTTCTACAAGCTTCTGAAGAATGAAACTGATATTTATTATTTTATCATTTTAATATTTTATTCTTGTATAATTTCAATATTGTATTATTTTAACTGCAGCTGACACATTAAGGCTCTTTCACACTGTAGCTCAGTTAAATAGTTTTCTGTCTGTTTGTTGTTCACACTGACTCATACGTTTCAGTTCTGATGAACTTTGTTGTTTAATGATGTTAATCTGGAGCCGACTACAATCTGAACTGAGACCAGCTGAGAGGACAATGCAATCAATGATTTTATGACATTAGATATGAATTAAAAATATAAACTATATTAAAATCATAGGACTTCTGTCATTGATCAGTTGGTTTAACATTAACAACAACAAATGTGCGACACCAGAGTCCAACTGAAGCAGGCGAGACCGTCCACCAGACAAACTGAAGCAAACAACTGTGAAAGATTACAAGAGCTGTAACTAACAAATACTCTCATTATTGATTAATCTGTCTCTAACTTTTCTGATTGATTACGTGTCAGGTTGGTCATTTTGTCCAAACACTCAAAATATTTGTTTTCATTTATCAAAGAGAAAACAGCAGAAAAACTCAGTTGATGCAAATATTCTGTGTTTTTCTTTGATAAATGACTGAAATGATAACATGATTATCACAATTGTTGATCAATTTTCTGTCAATCAATAAACTAGTCAATTAATTGATTAACTGTTTCAGTATTAAAATCAGAACTTTTTAAACAGAATTTTGTAGTTGTGGAACAGAGTTTAAATCATGATGTGAAGTGATAACAGCTCTCTTAATTATACCCTGTATTGATTATCAATATTGACCTGCAGTATGAATCTGTCATTTCACCTTTTTAACCAGCAGGTGGAGCACTGAAGCCATAATTAATAACACACACACACACACAGTTACCTCTGCCCGCCGCAGACTTTGCCTGGCGACCTCCATCTTGGTCTCCAGCTCACTGTTCTGTTCTGATGATTCTTGTGTTCCATAATCCTCCAAGGCCTGAAAACAACAAACAAACATCAACAACAACAAACAACAGAAAACAAACAAACACCAAACACATCCAACACATAAACAAGATCTGATGTAACCTGTGGATCAATACAGACACTGACTGATCATGGCTGATTGATCTTTACTGGACACAGTGACTCACTTGCTCACTTGTTTAAACCATTTGATCGTGGTGCAGGTGTACAGGTGTACCAGTGTACAGTTGTACAGGTGTACCAGTGTACGGTGGTACAGGTGTATAGGTGTATCAGTGTACGGGTGTACCAGTGTACAGTTGTCCAGGTGTGCAGGTGTAAGGGTGTACAGGTGTATAGCTGTACAGGTGCGCAGGTGTAACCCTAACCCTAACCCAGTGTACAGGTGTATAGGTGTACAGGTGTATGATGATGATGAGTTTTTTTCCCTGTGTTGTCATATTTTCCTTAACGTGTCTGATGATGTTGTTTTTAAGTTTTCTTCAGTATTAAAGTAATCCATTACATCCATGGCTACACTGAAACAGAAGCAGTCTGACTGAATATATAAATATATAACAGCTGTTGACACCTGCTTCAAACCCTATGATGATTACTTGTAACTAAAGTTCCTGAAGTAATCTGCAGAGCCTCATGCATCAGAAATCAGAAATCTCTGGAAAGGTCTCTTTAATCCTTTACTCTGATTACTGAGACAGGGTAACTGTATTCTGATTACTTCAGCGTGTGTAAACACACTTGAATGTGTAAAACTGGTGAGTTACAGTTACTCTCAACACAAACAAATCAAATGTATCTGTATCATCATCATCATCATCATCATCATCATCATCATCAGCAGCAGCAGCAGCAGCTCCAGCTGGTTCTCACCCTCTGTGTGTGGATGATGTTCTTGTACTCTCGGGCCACTCGACTCGCCCATTTCCTCGCCTCTTTATCCAAACTATGTTCCTCCGCTGCTCCACTCTCTGTCTGCAGCTGCATCACCTGACGACACACACACAGGTGAGACAGGTGAGACAAATGAGACCGGAGAGAAAAATGAGACAAATGAGTCAGGTGAGACAGGAGAGACAAGTGAGAGAGGTGAGACAAGAGAGACACATGAGACAGTAGAGACAGGTGAGACAGGAGAGACAGGAAAGACAAATGAGACAGGTGAGACAGGAGAGACAAGTGAGAGAGGTGAGACAAGAGAGACAGGAAAGACAAATGAGACAGGTGAGACAGGAGAGACAGGAAAGACAAATGAGACAGGAGAGACAAGTGAGAGAGGTGAGACAAGAGAGACACATGAGACAGTAGAGACAGGAGAGACAGGAAAGACAAATGAGACAGTAGAGACAGGAGAGACAGGAAAGACAAATGAGACAGTAGAGACAGGTGAGACAAGAGAGACAGGAAAGACAAATGAGACAGTAGAGACAGGTGAGACAAGAGAGACAGGAAAGACAAATGAGACAGGTGAGACAGGAGAGACAGGAAAGACAAATGAGACAGGTGAGACAGGAGAGACAAGTGAGACAGGAGAGACAAGTGAGACAGGAGAGACAAGTGAGAGAGGTGAGACAAGAGAGACACATGAGACAGTAGAGACAGGAGAGACAGGAAAGACAAATGAGACAGGTGAGACAAGAGATACAAGTCAGACACTTGAAACTAGAGTTTCCACATGACAGCAGCAGTGTGTGTGTGTGTGTGTGTGTGTGTGTGTGGTGGTGGTGGTGGTGGGGGTCGGGGAGTCAGTCGACTCACAATGCGTCCTTTTCACAGCTGGACCATTCACAGAGCCCAGCCCACCTCCGGCCCCTCCCTCCAGTTCAGCTCCACTCCTCACCGGATCCCTCCGAGTGTGTGTGTGTGTGTGTGTGTGTGTGTGTGTGTGTGTGTGTTTTCTTTAGGAACAGGCTGCTGCTTGTTTGACGTCCAATGAAAACAGCAGCAGCGTTTCAGTTTGAACAAACTGTCCGGTGTTGGTCCAGAGGAGGGCCGACAGAGTGGAGGCTCACAGAGACGAGTGTGTGACATCACACTCATACAGAGTTGTCTCTACACCACTGAGTTATATTAAAGGTTGATACTAACTGATCTTTATACATGTTTTATAAATGAGCAGTGTGAGTGTTCAGTTCACACTTCAGATCAGGTGTGCAGGCTGTTATAGGTTCATTTAATAATCATTCTACAACACAGGCTTTTTATAAAGTAGAGTGTTGAGGATGAGTTCATGATGAGTCCTCATACTTCACTAAGATTCATCCTGATGTCTGGAGTGCAGTCATGGTGTACAGAGTGAACAGCAGGGGGCGGAGCTCACAGCTCTGGGAGGCTCTGGTGTTGAGCACTAAGGTAGAGGAGGTGTGACAGCCAATCAGACCTGTCTGGGCTCTGCTTGAGAGGAAGTCCAGTATCCAGATGAGTGTTTAGTTTCCAGTCAGCTTCATGGTGAGATTGTGTTGAATGCTGAGGTGAAGTCAACAAACAGCATCCTGATGCAGCTGTTCTTATACTCCAGCTGTGTGCAGACTGAGTGGAGGGCAGTGGATACGACATCCTCTGTGGTTCTGTTGGCTCTGAAAGCATACTGGTGAGGGTCCAGGCTAGCAGAGATGTTGTCTATATGTGCTGGAGAACCAGTTTCTTGAAGCACTTCATCAGGATTAGAGCCACAGGGCAGTAGGTGTTACACAGCAGCAGACTTGGTGATAATATAATAATCTGCCGGGCTACACAGGTGAGGCCATGTCATTCAGGTTCAGGTGAGAAATTTGATGAAATACAATCCAGGAAGTCCAGTTTTAGCAACAGATTCCTGACCAGCAAACAGCCGTTTGTTATGTTATGACTGTGTTATCACAGCGCATCATGTTAAATTAAGAAGTGAGTCATGTTCAGGTGTTTACTGCAGCACCTTGTCAGATGACGCTGCTCTGTGATTACCTGGTGAATGTTTCCTGGAGCTCAGTGTGACTTTTATCTGAGCCGACCACAGTCAGACTGTAATAAAGTGTTAACGACTCAATCAGACTCTGTGTTCAGGTCAAAGTCATCTCAGTACTTTGAGTCATACAATGCTGTTTATTCCACCTGAACTGATTTTACAGTCTGAACTAAAACTGTCATCTGATCCTGACACATTTTACCACTGAATCAAAGAAACTTTTATTTTCATTATCCAATAACAGTCTGCTCCTGATTCTACAGGTTTGTTTGGTGAATAAAATTACATTTTACAAACACAAATGATTGTTTCTGAATTATTTTGTATCGAAGACTAAAAAATAAACTGATTTATTTAGATTTTTTACTTTCTGACAGTATCTGTATTAAATTTAAGTAGAATGCGAGTTAAATTAAGTTTTGACCGAAGATCAATAAAACGGATCAGAAGAATCTCTTTTCTCACATTTTAACCTCCGTTTGTGATTTTCACAGTTCTACTCAAACCTTCACGGCCTCATTCACTAGCTCTTACATCATCATATTTACACAACCAGTCAAAGGTTTGGACACACCTTCTCATTCAATGGTTTAATATTAATATTGAAGACATAAAAACTATGAAGGAACGCATATGGAATTACGTAGTAAACAATAAAGTGCAAACCAGAATATGTTTTATATTTTAGATTTAGCAAGTAGCCACCTTTTGCTTTGATGACAGCTTTATACACTCTTTTTTTTTGGCCTTTGTATGGCTTTATCGATAGGACAGCTTCAGAGATGACAGGAAAGAGGATGGGGGGGGGCATGTGGCTGCAGAATGCGGTGGTAGCCATGCTGGTTCAGTGTGCCTTGAATTTTGAATAATCATCATAAGTCCCCCCACACCATCACACCTCCTCCTCCATGCTTCACGGTGGGAACCACACATGCAGAAACCATCCGCTCACCTTTTCTGCGTCCCACAAAGACACGGCGGGTGGAACCAAAAATCTCAAATTTGGACTCATCAGACCAAAGTACAGATTTCCACTGTTCTGATGTCCATTCCTGGTGTTTCTTGGTCCAAACACCTCTTCTTCTTCTTGTTCCTTCTCAGTAGTGGCTTCTGTGCAGCAATTCGACCATGAAGGCCTGATTCACACAGTCTCCTCTGAACAGTTGATGTTGAGATGTGTCTGCTACTTGAACTCTGTGAAGCATTTCTGTGGGCTCTAATCTGAGTCTGGTAACTCTAATGAACTTATCCTCTGCAGCAGAGGTAACTCTTGGTCTTCCTGTCCTGGGGTGGTCCTCATGAGAGCCAGTTTCATCATGTGTTTGATGGTTTTTGCGACTGCACTTGAGGATACATTCAAAGACTGACCTTCATGTCTTAAAGTAATGATGGACTGTTGTTTCTCTGTACTTAGCTGAGTGGTTCTTGCCATATTATGGATCGGAACAGTAGTCGAATAGGGTTATTCACTGTAATGAACTGTGTACCAACCCTAGCTCTGCACAACACAACTGATGGTCTCAAACACATTAAGAAAGCAAGAAATTCCACAAATTGACTCTTGACAAGACACAGCTGTTAATTAAAACCATCCAGGTGACAACCTCATCTGATTGAGAGAATGTCAGGAGTGTGCAAAGCTGTCGTCAAAGCAGAAGGTGGCTACTTTGAAGAATATAAAATATAAATCATATTCTGTTGAACCCTTTTTTGTTTACTACCTAATTCCATGTGTTCCTTCATAGTTTGGATGTCTTCAGTATTGATCTACAATGTAGAAAATGATAAAAGAAAGAAAAAAACATTGAATGAGAAGGTGTGTCCAAACTTTTGACTGGTACTGTTCATTACATCAATGTTTACAGAGGACATGACGTCACAAAGGTGAGTTCAGCAACACGAGAGCAGAAATGAGTGTTTGAACATTATGGCAGCTGGTTTAGATCATTTCAGTGAAAATGTTCCATACAATGTTTTTATACCATTTAATACTTTTCCCCTCTAATGTAAAATGATTCTGAATGAAACAGAAACCAACAGAGTGATTTAGCTTATATTTGATTAATGATTTATGTACAGTACATTCCTACAGCTCTCATGTTTCTGTGAGCAATGAGTGCAACACAAACTACTTTGTCACAAAAACATTCCTGAAGGTTTGGTTCAGTAATTAATTTATTATAGGTCTTCTGAAAATGACCAAATCTGCTGGATCACAAATATACACACAACAAACTGAATACAAAAAACAATTCTGGTGATTATAGAAAGTTGTGTGAATCAAATGTTCTTTGTAGCATCTTAACTTCTTCTGAGTGTTTCTGATTGATCACAGCTGATCATTTTAATAACCTGTATAAGGTTAATAATAAGGACCTGTTTGATACAGCCATTACACTCAGACACAAACACTACAATGGGAAAGTCTAAGGAGCTCAGTATTGATCTGAAAGAGCACATTATTGATGAGCTGAGAGGCTACCGTGTTAGAAAGAAGCTCTTGATTCAGATGAGGCACCTTAAAACTTGACTGAAGTTTGCTGCTGATCACATGGACGAAGAAAAAACCTTCTGGAGGAAACTCTGTGGTCACATGAAACAAAAAAATTAGTTGTTTGGCCACAATGAGCAGCAACATGTTTGGAGGAGAGCAGGTGAGGCCTTTAACCCCAAGAACACCAGACCTACTGACCAACATGGTGCTGGTAGTGTTCTGCTGTGGGGCGGTTCTGCTGCCAGTGGATCTGCTGCTCTACAGAAAGTAAATGAAACAATGAAGAAGGAGGATTATCTCCAAATTCTTCAGGAAAACCTAAAATCCTCAGCAGAAGATTGGCTCTTGGGTGCAGTTGGGTGTTCAACAGACAATGATCGAAACACACATCAGAAGTGGTAAAGGAACGGATCAATCAAGCCAGAACTGAGGTTTTGAACAGACTTCTTAAAGTCCTGACTTGAACCCCATCGAGAACATGTGGACTGTGCTGAAGACACAAGTCTGTGCCAGGAAGACAACAAATTTAGTCCATTCTGTCAAGAGGAGCGTTAAAGATTCATCGAGAGGACCAGAAGCTTGTGGATGGAGATCAGAAGCACCTGACTGAGGTGAAAATGGCCGAGAGACATTCAACCAAATATTATAATCACTGTATGTATATTTATGATCCAGCAGATTTGGGCATTTTCAGAAGACCTATAATAAATTAATTACTGAACCAAACCTTCAGAAATGTTTTTGTGACAAAGTAGTTTGTGTTGCACTCATTGATCAAAGAAACATGAGAGCTGTAGGAATCAACTGAAGACACCATGATGAACATGTTCTTTATGAGTGGATGGAAACTTCTGACCGTGACCATACGTGTGTGTGTGTGTGTGTGTGTGTGTGTGTGCGTGTGTGTGTATGTGTGTATGTATGTATGTGTGTGTGTATGTATGTATGTGTGTTAAACACGCTGATCAACCAAAGACATACTGGCTTCAGAGGGATCCTGCCACCATGAGACTCCTTATAAACTCTATCCGCAGAATGGAGAAAATTACCTTTACACTGCGGCTTCATAAGGAGAAAGGAGATGAATGCTGGGAAAAATGGGATTACCACAAACACAAAGACTCTTAATATCTATTCCCATATGTCAGAATGTATCTGTATGTGTTGTGTACAGTACCTGTGTCCATTATTCTTTATTATTTGCTTTACTTTTTAATGATTACACTGTGATGCCCTTGCCCTCATTTGTTCTATGTCTAAAAAAAAAGTATAGAAAAAAAGACAACATTTATTGATTTACCGTATCTGATTCGATGGGCTGAAACATGAAGTCTGGAGCTTGTTGAAACATGAAGTTCTTCTTTACAAACAGCTGCTGGTGAAACTCCTGCAGGACCTGTGCGCGCGCACACGCACGCACACACACACACACACACACACACACACACGTGTTTAAAGGAAAACATTAACTATATATTTTAACAGAATATAAATAATTATAGCTCAGTTACTGTTGTTACAGGCTGTTTTCCAGGAGGAAGTTCAAGTCTCGGTCGGGAGGGCTGGGGTTACTGTCACTATCACTGTAATTTTTAGTAGAAGTGTGACAAAGAGTCAGTCGGTCAGACACCATCAGACCGACACACTCCTGTCCCATCTGTAGGCTTTTCCAGTCACACAGACGGCGTCTCGCCTCTGTTGCAGCTCTGTTACTACGTCCACTGGAGGATCAGAGGCAGAACTAAACTTTCCCCGTCATTCACCTCTGAAACTGTCACACAGACCGCGAGGCGGAATATTGGTGCAAGATTGTGCCTTGAAAAGTCAGTGTGAATGGTGCTCGCGTCACAGCGCTGTGCTACAACCAGGACAAACTGACTAACCCTAACCCTAATACTTACCTGTAAGTTTCACATACACCTGTACAGTCTAAAGTAATCTATTACAACTGTCCTGATGTCTTTAATTTTCTGTTGACACTGTTAATTAAATCATATTAGAACCAGGACCTGAGCCAAGACCTGGACCTGGTTTGAAGACTTACCCCTTGGGAGCTGTTCAGCAGGTGGTTGAAGGTGTTGTGGACGGTCTGGTAAGAGTCCAGCTCAGTCTGACACAGTGACACCAGGTAATCTTTTACCTGTTCGTAGATTCTGCCGTCTAACACCTGCAGACACACACACACACACACACACACACATCTTTAGGTTTACAGTTCGTGTTTATCACCATCCACCTACACTCGGAGTGTGTGTCCTCACCTTGATGCAGTCCATCAGGTCGGTGTTGTAGTAGCGTTGCTGGTGAGCGTTAGCCGCCTGTAGCGTCAGAAGGTAATCGTTTCTGGCGTGTGTGGCTTTAGAGTTACACTCACTCCTCTTGGCTTTCAGCTGCACGGTACAAGATAACACTGATAATACAGATATACCATAATACACCAGCACACATATAAATGTATAGATATAGAGATGTTGTACCTTTACGTTTGCCCTCTGAAGACTGGATCTGGACTGGAAGAGACTTAACTTGGACCTGAACAGAAAACCAGAGAGTCCGACATGTTTCATAGTTCTCACTAGGGCTGAACGATTTATCGTTTTCTGATCGAAATTGCGATTTCAGACAACGTGATCATGTGATCGCCAAAGCTGCGGTTTTTGCAGCGCTCTTGACTGACCCAGGATCTGTTGTGTCAACTATTTTACACATACATGCCGTCTCCCTACCATCCTGCCAAGCTCACCAATCAGAAGCGGCATGCTACTCGTGGACAGGTCACGCTAACCAATCAGTATTAACCTGCTCCTTAACATGTTCTGAAATGGCTTCAGCTGGACCAGAAGCGGAGTTAGGGGATTTAATCCCCAAGAAAAACAGCACGTCGGCCATTTGGGAGTATTTCGGGTTTGAGGCTGCAGACGTGCACCAGAAACAGGTACTGTGCAAAACCTGTCGCGCTAAAGTTGCAACATCCAGCGGAAACACAACCAATTTATACCAGCACTTGAAAAATCACCACAGGCATTTGCATGACGAGTCCGAAAAAGTCCGGTGAAAATGATACTCAGGCCCACTGTAGCAAACAGACTACAATTACAGCATCTTTTGCCGGTGTAACTCCGTATATAAATATCTAATATATAATATCCGTTGATAAATACATTTGGAAGCAATTTTTAACTTTAGTTTTCATCCTTGCATTAGAGTAATAACATTTAATGTTTTAATGGTACTGTACATTGTGAATATTGCACTGAAGCTTGATTTGAAGGAAATCGTGACTCAAATCGAAATCGCAATATCTGCCAGAAAAATCTGAATTACAATCACAATTAAATAGAATCACAATTAGATCTTTTCCTAAAATCGTTCAGCCCTAGTTCTTATGCTGCATTCCAGTTACATGGGAGACCACTCGCCCGAGTTGCGAAGTGGGAAATCTCGCAGCTGTCTCGCGACATTTCAGCGAGGCACGCCCCCTTTTGGTCGGAATATCCACTGTCCGACTCGGTGCTCCTGCGAGTACACCGAGTTGAGCGAGGATAGACAAATGACTCGTCAAACAAAGATGGCTGCGCCCGTAATTGATGTATTTTCTTTGTATTTGTACCAAGTTGGTCATTTTAATGTCGATTTTAAATGCTCTTACACATTTGATTACATTGCTGCTTTAATCCGGTCACCAATTTATGCATTGCACGGTCTTGCTGTGCGTGCAATACAATGTAAAGTTTTGTTTTCGAGCTGGTTTGCTAAAAAGGCTAATGTAGCTAACAATAACAATAACAATGACTAGCCTGCTACTACCCTGATGGCGTCCATGTTCTTCCGACTCATCGTGTAGCGAGACAAACGGGAACGCTATTTGTGCTACAAGCCAGGAAATGACGTCACGTTCTCGCGTAAGAGCAACTCGGGCAAGTGGTCTCCCATGTAACTGGAATGCAGCATTACTGTTTCTACTTTTGAGCAGCATGTGGCTCATTTTCATGTTCTGATCCTGATCAGGTCATCACAGTGTGAACACATTTTTGGACCTGAGGCTCTTTGTTTTTAAATCATGTTAAACATTTCATATTATTCATCTGTCATGACTTTTAATATGTTAACAGCCAGGTTCTGGTTCATATATCAGAGGCAAGTTCTGGTTCATATATCAGAGGCAGGTTCTGGTTCATATATCAAAGGCAGGTTCTGGTTCATATATCAGAGACAGGTTCTGGTTCATATATCAGAGGCAGGCTATGGTCCATATATCAGAGGAAGGTTCTGCTTCATATATCAGAGACAGGTTCTGGTTCTTACTTGGCGTCCAACTCAGCCTTCTCTCTGACAGCCTGAGCCATGGTCTCGGCCTCCTGGTACTTCTTCCTGCTCTTGGTCAGCTCCTTCACTGAGTCCTGCAGCTCAGCCTGAACCACCGTCAGCTGATCAATACACTAATGAGCCACACAAAGAAATAATGAAGAACGTTAGATTTAGGAGAATCATCACTCCTGCAGTGGACCGCCTGGAAAATAGGTGAGCATGAACAAAAGCAACACTGAAGGCTACAGGAATCAGAGCGCAGCGCATCTTTAACACTATGGCTCAGTCCCGGCTGCACTATGGCTCAGTCCTGGTTCAGTCCGAGCTGCACTACAGCTCAGTCCTGGCTCAGTCCGGACTGCACTACGGCTCAGTCCTGGCTGCTCTATGGTTCAGTCCTAGCTGCACTACTGCTCAGTCCTGGCTGCTCTATGGTTTAGTCCGGGCTGCACTACGGTTCAGTCCCGGCTGCGCTACATTTCAGTCCCGGCTGCACTACGGCTCAGTCCTGGGTCAGTCCGGGCTGCACTGCGGCTCAGTTCTGGCTGCTCTACGGTTCAGTCCTGGCTGCTCTATGGTTCAGTCCCGGCTGCACTATGGCTCAGTCCCGGCTGCACTACGGTCAGTCCCGGCTGCACTATGGTTCAGTCCCGGCTGCACTATGGCTCAGTCCCGGCTGCACTATGGCTCAGTCCCGGCTGCACTACGGTCAGTCCCGGCTGCACTATGGTTCAGTCCCGGCTGCACTATGGCTCAGTCCCGGCTGCACTATGGCTCAGTCCCGGCTGCGCTACTGTTTCTAATCAGTCTCAACAGGTTTGTGTCTCCAGAGTTTCCTTAGATTCAAGCTCAACTTTAATGAGACAAATAAAGTGATGAGGAGTAAATGATGAAGAGTAAATGATGAAGAGTAAATGATGAGGAGTAAATGATGAAGAGTAAATGATGAAGAGTAAATGATGGAGAGTAAATGATGGAGAGTAAATGATGGAGAGTAAATGATGAAGAGTAAATGATGAAGAGTAAATGATGGAGAGTAAATGATGAGGAGTAAATGATGAGGAGTAAATGATGAAGAGTAAATGATGAGGAGTAAATGATGGAGAGTAAATGATGAGGAGTAAATGATGAAGAGTAAATGATGAGGAGTAAATGATGAAGAGTAAATGATGAAGAGTAAATGATGAAGAGTAAATGATGAAGAGTAAATGATGGAGAGTAAATGATGAAGAGTAAATGATGAAGAGTAAATGATGAGGAGTAAATTATGAAGAGTAAATGATGGAGAGTAAGTGATGAGGAGTAAATGATGAGGAGTAAATGATGAAGAGTAAATGATGGAGAGTAAATGATGAAGAGTAAATGATGAGGAGTAAATGATGAAGAGTAAATGATGAGGAGTAAATTATGAAGAGTAAATGATGGAGAGTAAGTGATGAGGAGTAAATGATGAGGAGTAAATGATGAAGAGTAAATGATGAAGAGTAAATGATGGAGAGTAAATGATGAGGAGTAAATGATGAGGAGTAAATGATGAAGAGTAAATGATGAAGAGTAAATGATGGAGAGTAAATGATGAGGAGTAAATGATGAAGAGTAAATGATGAAGAGTAAATGATGGAGAGTAAATGATGAGGAGTAAATGATGAAGAGTAAATGATGGAGAGTAAATGATGAGGAGTAAATGATGAGGAGTAAATGATGAAGAGTAAATGATGGAGAGTAAATGATGAAGAGTAAATGATGGAGAGTAAATGATGAAGAGTAAATGATGAGGAGTAAATGATGAAGAGTAAATGATGAGGAGTAAATTATGAAGAGTAAATGATGGAGAGTAAGTGATGAGGAGTAAATGATGAGGAGTAAATGATGAAGAGTAAATGATGAAGAGTAAATGATGGAGAGTAAATGATGAGGAGTAAATGATGAGGAGTAAATGATGAAGAGTAAATGATGAAGAGTAAATGATGGAGAGTAAATGATGAGGAGTAAATGATGAAGAGTAAATGATGAAGAGTAAATGATGGAGAGTAAATGATGAGGAGTAAATGATGAAGAGTAAATGATGGAGAGTAAATGATGAGGAGTAAATGATGAGGAGTAAATGATGAAGAGTAAATGATGGAGAGTAAATGATGAAGAGTAAATGATGGAGAGTAAATGATGGAGAGTAAATGATGAGGAGTAAATGATGAAGAGTAAATGATGAGGAGTAAATGATGGAGAGTAAATGATGAGGAGTAAATGATGAGGAGTAAATGATGGAGAGTAAATGATGAAGAGTAAATGATGGAGAGTAAATGATGAGGAGTAAATGATGAGGAGTAAATGATGAAGAGTAAATGATGGAGAGTAAATGATGGAGAGTAAATGATGGAGAGTAAATGATGAGGAGTAAATGTGTTCACATCTTCAGATTTCAAAAATCAACCTAATAATAAAATCAATAAAGAAAAAAATTGACATATCATTGATCTGTTTTATATAATATTGATCTGTTTTATATAATATTGATCTGTTTTATATAATATTGATCTGTGTTATACATCATTGATCTGTGTTATACAATATTGATCTGTGTTATACATCATTGATCTGTGTTATATATCATTGATCTGTGTTATATAATATTGATCTGTTATATAATATTGATCTGTGTTATATATCATTGATCTGTGTTATATAATATTGATCTGTGTTATATAATATTGATCCGTTTTATACAATATTGATCTGTGTTATATATTATTGATCTGTTTTACATAATATTGATCTGTGTTATACATCATTGATCTGTGTTATATATCATTGATCTGGGTTATATATCATTGATCTGTTTTATATAATATTGATCTGTGATATCATTGATCTGTGTTATATAATATTGATCTGTGTTATACATCATTGATCTGTGTTATATAATATTGATCTTATATAATATTGATCTGTGTTATATATCATTGATCTGTTTTATATAATATTGATCTGTGATATCATTGAGCTGTGTTATATAATATTGATCTGTGTTATATATCATTGATCTGTGTTAAATAATATTGATCTTATATAATATTGATCTGTGTTAAATAATATTGATCTTATATAATATTGATCTGTGTTATATAATATTGATCTGTTATATAATATTGATCTGTGTTATATATCATTGATCTGTGTTATATAATATTGATCTGTTATATAATATTGATCTGTGTTATATAATATTGATCTGTTTTATACAATATTGATCTGTGTTATATATTATTGATCTGTTTTATATAATATTGATCTGTGTTATACATCATTGATCTGTGTTATACATCATTGATCTGTGTTATATATCATTGATCTGGGTTATATATCATTGATCTGTTTTATATAATATTGATCTGTGATATCATTGATCTGTGTTATATAATATTGATCTGTGTTATACATCATTGATCTGTGTTATATAATATTGATCTGTGTTATATAATATTGATCTTATATAATATTGATCTGTGTTATACATCATTGATCTGTGTTATATATCATTGATCTGTGTTATATATCATTGATCTGTGTTAAATAATATTGATCTTATATAATATTGATCTGTGTTAAATAATATTGATCTTATATAATATTGATCTGTGTTATATATCATTGATCTGTTTTATATAATATTGATCTGTGTTATACATCATTGATCTGTGTTATACATCATTGATCTGTGTTATATAATACTGATCTGTGTTATATAATATTGATCTGTTTTATATAATATTGATCTGTTTTATATAATATTGATCTGTGTTATATATCATTGATCTGTGTTATATAATATCGATCTGTTTTATATAATATTGATCTGTGTTATATAATATTGACCTGTGTTATATAATATTGACCTGTGTTATATATCATTGATCTGTTATATAATATTGATCTGTGTTATATAATATTGATCTGTTTTATATAATATTGATCTGTGTTATATAATATTGACCTGTGTTATATATCTTTGATCTGTTATATAATATTGATCTGTGTTATATAATATTGATCTGTGTTATACATCATTGATCTGTGTTATACATCATTGATCTGGGTTATATATCATTGATCTGGGTTATATAATATTGATCTGTTTTATATAATATTGATCTGTGATATCATTGATCTGTGTTATATAATATTGATCTGTGTTATACATCATTGATCTGTGTTATATAATATTGATCTGTGTTATATAATATTGATCTTATATAATATTGATCTGTGTTATATATCATTGATCTGTTTTATATAATATTGATCTGTTTTATATAATATTGATCTGTGATATCATTGAGCTGTGTTATATAATATTGATCTGTGTTATATATCATTGATCTGTGTTAAATAATATTGATCTTATATAATATTGATCTGTGTTAAATAATATTGATCTTATATAATATTGATCTGTGTTATATATCATTGATCTGTGTTATATATCATTGATCTGTTTTATATAATATTGATCTGTTTTATATAATATTGATCTGTGTTATACATCATTGATCTGTGTTATACATCATTGATCTGTGTTATATAATACTGATCTGTGTTATATAATATTGATCTGTTTTATATAATATTGATCTGTTTTATATAATATTGATCTGTGTTATATATCATTGATCTGTGTTATATAATATCGATCTGTTTTATATAATATTGATCTGTGTTATATAATATTGACCTGTGTTATATAATATTGACCTGTGTTATATATCATTGATCTGTTATATAATATTGATCTGTGTTATATAATATTGATCTGTTTTATATAATATTGATCTGTGTTATATAATATTGACCTGTGTTATATATCTTTGATCTGTTATATAATATTGATCTGTGTTATATAATATTGATCTGCGTTATATAATATTGATCTGTGTTATATAATATTGATCTGTTTTATATAATATTGATCTGTGTTATATAATATCAATCTGTAATTACCTTCCTGAGCTGCTGCTCCTTCTGCAGTCGGACCATCTTGGCTGGATCAGCAACCTGGACTTTGTAGTTGTCACAGGCACTGATTCTGGACTGAGTGACCTGAACTGTCCCCTCCAGATAGGCCCTCCATACACAGTACATGTTCCTAAACATCGACATAAACACACATACAGGTTTTTATCTGTAATTTAGTTTTTTGTGACCAAATTGTCAGTATGAAGCACCACAATTGATCAAAATCGATGGATCTGCATCAGGCCTCTGTGTGTGTTTACATCAGGAGGGAGATCAGGTGCATCAAAACAAACGCTTCTGATTTAAACTGCATCAACACATGATGACACATACAGGGAGAAATCAATACAACGAGTAGAGTAGTTACAACATGTCATCATTTTATCCATTAAGTAATTATTCATAACGTAAAACATAAAACCATAGAGGACACACCTGATGAACAACACATTTTAATGTTACCTGTGATCATTCAGGTGTTACCTGTGATCATCCAGGTGTGTGTTACCTGTGATCACCCAGGTGTGTGTTACCTGTGATCTTCTTGTTCTTCTGTCTGACTGTCCCTCTCCCTCTTGAGATACTGATTGGCCAACTTCTGGAGGGCCTGAAGAGACAGAAGCAGAGATGACCTTTCACTTTTCACACCAACAAACACTTTCTGTGGTTGTCATCTTCACTCATGCTCAGAAGATTGTACCCCACACTTTAGTCTACACTGATTTAAAGCCGACACTCTTTTAAAGTCCACACTAGTTTAAGGTCCACACTCATTTTAAAGTCCACACTCGTCCACAGTAATTTAAAGGACTTTCTGGTTCCAGTCAGTGTTCAGTGTGATTCAGCTCTGCATGGACTCGTTCACCTGTCTGCCTCAGTTTAGACGTCGGCTCATTTGCTGTTTTTTCTGCTGACGTCGGCTCATTTTTAGAAGAAAAATGTGATTTATTTCGACCACATCCAGCCATGGAGATATATTAGGTTTGTCCACCTCAGCCAACTGAGAGGTGAACGTTTGAGGAACTAAAATAGCAGCACAGAGTAAACATAGGATCTGGGGTTTCAGAGAAATGTTCTGCTGCTGAACCAGAAAAAAAAAAATGTAATATTTTTACCATTGCGGAGATTTAGCTGATTTACGATTCTGTTGTCAATAAGTATTCAAAAGACTCATACAGGCTACAGCTAACTGAGCTCTGTCTGAACCAGGCTCTTCATCTGTCCACCTGAGGACGAGCTCTGTCTGAACCAGGCTCTTCATCTGTCCACCTGAGGACGAGCTCTGTCTGAACCAGGCTCTTCATCTGTCCACCTGAGAGGACGAGCTCTGTCTGAACCAGGCTCTTCATCTGTCCACCTGAGAGGATGAGCTCTGTCTGAACCAGGCTCTTCATCTGTCCACCTGAGAGGACGAGCTCTGTCTGAACCAGGCTCTTCATCTGTCCACCTGAGAGGATGAGCTCTGTCTGAACCAGGCTCTTCATCTGTCCACCTGAGAGGACGAGCTCTGTCTGAACCAGGCTCTTCATCTATCCACCTGAGAGGACGAGCTCTGTCTGAACCAGGCCTCGGCCCTAAATTCGCTGGTCTCAGTGATTTTGGTGCCAGAGCTTCAAACTACAAATACGTCTTTCAGACAGAGAGAATCACTAACTGAGCCTACAGACACGCCTGAATGATGGGAACAAGAGAGGAGGAGGAGGAGGGACGTTAGAGGAAGAGCCTCACAGAGGAGGACATTTTATCATCCTGTGTGATTTGAATAGTAATCAGCTGATGGCTGAAGCAGCTGCAGGTGGAAGAGAAGAAGAAAAAGACGCGTAAAGAGAAAAAGGGAGTGAAACTAAAGAGGACGAAGAGTTCAGAGACGCTCTGACCCAGTTTGATTCAAACAGAGCAGCCGCTGTCTAACTGATCACATAACACCCAGCACACACACACACACACACACACACACACACTCTGTCTCTCTCACACACACACACACACACACACACACACACACTCTGTCTCTCTCACACACACACACACACACACACACACACACACACACACACACACACACACACACACACACACACACACACACACACACACACACACACACACACACACACACACGAAATATTCAGTGTACGGCTTTCATTATTGACTAAACTCGCAACTGATTTTAATCGTTACTTCAATAAAATGTAACAACAATCACACAAATGTCAACACAAATGAGTTCAGTGAGGTACTAGTACTTCACTGAAGTACAAGTACTGGTCCTTCTTCTGAGACAGTATTATAAATGTTTTATTGGAGGTGACTGGACCCAGTTATTTAAATAAATAATGTACAAACTGGAGTCACAAACACATCGTTTCCTCTTTTAGCTCATCTGACTGCACAACAACTGCTGAACAGTATACATACAGCTGTTTTCATTTTATATATATATATGTATATATAAAATATATATATATATATATATATATATATATATATATATATATATATATATATATATATATATATATATATATACATATATATATATATCCATGAATATATAAACTGTAAATAATCAGTCCTTCCAGAAAAATGCAGAGTTTTTTTGTGATTGTTGCGGGCAAAAATCCTTGATTATGCGGCACGTTTTCTTAAAAAATGCGATGGAATATGCGGGATATTTATGCAATTTTATGCGATGAAATTGCGGGGATTTGCAAAAATTGCGGGAACTTGCAAAAACTGCAGTTTGATGAGTAAGAAAAAAAAAGTTATTCCCCCAACACTCTGTTACTAGGCTCACTAGGCTACTACCTTAATGTAAAGAGTCATTTCTAATGACTTCCTATGATAAGCAAGCATACTACATCACAGAAAGTGCTGGGAATCATTAAGTTCTCAGCTTTCCGATGACGTCACTTCATAACGTTCCCAAGGCAACAGGAGGAAAATGGCTGCTCTTGTGTGAAGTAAGCGCAACATTTTAAAACTTTCTGCGAAGATATATGTGACTTTTTTGCAACGAAAAAATGCAGCCCCCGCATAAATGTGCAGACTTTGGCTGATTATGCGTTGAATTATGCGATCGCATAAATGCGTTTTTCTGGAGGGACTGATATAATATAATGTATATAAACTGTCCCAGCTCAGTTAAATCAGGTTTATTTCTCAGCAAGTTTAGCTTCATAAAGAAGTTTGAAGGTCCAATTTGAAAGGGAATTGATTATCGATTATCATTTATAGCTCTATATATGATTATATTCTCTACATTATAGAGTATATTTCTTACGTGTAGCTCTGTATATGATTTTATCGCCTACGTGCTATATTGATTCACAGTTTTGTCCATGTTCTTCACTGTCAACTGATGTTTTCAGCTCGATGTGTCAGTTGTGTTTCAAAGTGATGAAATATATCAGATGCGACTCTGATCACATTTATCAATCATCAGTCCTGGTTCAGTTTCTTTGGTTCTTTAAAGGCAATAACCTCTGTTTTCTCAAGACCAGATGTTCAAACAGACACATCTGGTTGGATAACCACTTTTCACAGTGATGGTGGACATTCCACACAGACCTGCAGAACCTGAAGGCAGCGAGGGATCCACAGACACACGACTAAAGTCTGCAGGATCCACAGACACACGACTAAAGTCTGCAGGATCCACAGACACACGACTGAAGTCTGCAGGATCCATAGACACACGACTGAAGTCTGCAGGATCCACAGACACACGACTGAAGTCTGCAGGATCCACAGACGCATGACTGAAGTCTGCAGGATCCACAGACAGACGACTGAAGTCTGCAGGATCCACAGACAGACGACTGAAGTCTGCAGGATCCACAGACAGACGACTGAAGTCTGCAGGATCCACAGACACACGACTGAAGTCTGCAGGATCCACAGACACACGACTGAAGTCTGCAGGATCCACAGACAGACGACTGAAGTCTGCAGGATCCACAGAAAGACGACTGAAGTCTGCAGGATCCACAGACACACGACTGAAGTCTGCAGGATCCACAGACACACGACTGAAGTCTGCAGGATCCACAGACACACGACTGAAGTCTGCAGGATCCACAGACACACGACTGAAGTCTGCAGGATCCACAGACACACGACTGAAGTCTGCAGGATCCACAGACACACGACTGAAGTCTGCAGGATCCACAGACACACGACTGAAGTCTGCAGGATCCACAGAAAGACGACTGAAGTCTGCAGGATCCACAGACACATGACTGAAGTCTGCAGGATCCACAGAAAGACGACTGAAGTCTGCAGGATCCATAGACAGCTGAGCCACAGAGGCAGTGATTCAGACATGAAGCTGAAACATCGGAGCGAGGAGAAAACGAGCCACAGATCACCACAGAGTTGTCTGACCAAGTGAAAACAAAGAGCTTTCACATGCCCCATGGGGTCTTTGAAGGACACTACAGCATAAACCAACTGTATCTATAGCAACGTTAATGACGAAGCAGGTCAGTGATGATGTCAGCGAGCATCAGATGTACTCACCTGAGCGTAGTCTCTCTCTACAGCTGCTCTCTTCTGACTAAAAGTCCTGAAGACAAGAACAACAGTCAATCAACAAACACCACCAATACATCAATGAGACAATAAATAACATATCAAAACATATACAGACGACTGTAATACAGCCATTTAAAAAACTAGATGACATGAACAACACAATAACTGTTATATATATGTATATATATATGTATATACATATATATATATATATATATATATATATATACATATATATACATACACACACACACACACACACACACACATATATATACTATATAGTATATACAGTACTGTGCAAAAGTTTTAGGCAGGTGTGAAAAAATGCTGTTAGCTAAGAATGCTTTCAAAAATATAAATAATATTTTTTATTTTTATCAATTTACAAAATGCAAAGTAGGCAAACAAAAGAAAAATCTAAATCAAATCAATATTTGGTGTTACTACCTTCAAACCAGCATCAATTCTTATAGGTACACTTGCACAGTCAGGGATTTTGTAGGATTATAGTCAGTGTACGATCAACCAGTTATACCAGTTATGTGTGCTCACATGCTAACGTACATAACTTTTGCTGTTGCCATGGTTACCAAATGATTTGCATAAATATATATATATATATATAAATATATATATATATATATATATATATATATATATATATATATATATATATAAATATATATATATATATATATATATATATATATATATATATATATATATATATATATATATATATATATATATATATATATATAGTTTAGATTGATTGTAAGACATTCCTGAGCAGTTCAGCTTTTGAATTGATGCTAAAATCAGATAATCAATAAGTCCCTTGATTGGTCCATTTATTTTCAGACAACAGTGTTTATTTTTTTGTTTCGTCAATCATTCGTCTGAACATTATATTTTCCTCGGCTGACTCCGTCCTGAATATTTCTGATGATTCACTCTGACAGACGTTTAATGTACTCTTGTACTAACCCTAACCCTTTCAGACAGATTTACTGAAGCTCTTTGTTCTCTTATCTTTTCTGCATGTTGATGCACAACGGTGAGTTTAAAGAAGCAAAATGACTTTGACACAAAACATGTCCCGTTAACGTTTTAAACAGCTGACAATGCTTTTTAACAAACACAAATCATAAAATGTGCTGAGTAGTTAAAGTTATATTAATTTATTTAAGTATAAATTATAATCTAAGATAAAAGAGGTCAGAGCTCTTCAGCAGAGTTACCAAACGTGTTGAGACTCGACTCCTAACTGTTTGGTTTATGGCCGGGAGGTTCCCTCTTCTTCTTCTTCTTCTCTTCCTCTGCCCTCACACTCACTTCCTGTCATTTTCTCAAACAGTTTCCAGTTTGCTGAATCATTTCTGGTCTCAGATCAGGCAGCGAGCCCTCAGTACCAGCCACTGATGTTACTGAGCAGTCAAACATCTGGCAACTCTCTGACCTGAACATCAGACCACAGACAGGAAGTGGAAAACACGACACGACCACATATGTGAACATCTGACTCCACTATTAAGACTTTTATACTTTAATCTTTGGATTCCAGCTGCAGATGTCTGTTCTTCAATCAATCACAGGACACCAGAAGCAGGCAGAGACACATCATTTTAATTAATCAATCGATTCTGCATCATATTGTAGATGTAACCATATTTTATTTGATGTATGGAGAAACGAATTGGACCCTTTAAATAAATGGATGTTTCAACCAACTATAAGACAGTGCAGAACAAAACTACTATTACATCTTCACATGTTCTTTATTGACTTGATAGAGCAGCAGTGTGACCCCACGTCCTAAAGAAGTGGTGCATTATGGGCAGTTGGCAGCGTTGATGTCACAGTTAATTAGTGAGAAACTGAGTCTGAAAGTGTGTTTCCTCCCTGTGCTCTCTGGTTTTGGTCTTATATTTAAAGTTTAACCTTCAGCTCACCTGAGGTCGTCCAGCAGGTCGCACTCTGTCTGGTGTTTGATGTGTAATCTGCTCAGCTGCTCTGCATGAGTGTGTTTCAGCTCCTGGGTGACCCGAACCTGAAAAAGATGAAAACATGAACAGGAAAAAATTCATTAAGAGAGACTCAAAGTTTACAGCTCCTTCTCTGCAGTTTGTTTTTCCATGCCTCGTATTCTACGCCTCGATCTCTATGCCTCATATTCTACGCCTCATTCTCCTCAGCTCGTTCTCTACGCCTCGATCTCTACGCCTCGATCTCTAAGACTCGTTCTCTACGCCTCGATCTCTTTGACTCAATCTCTACGACTCGTTCTCTACGCCTCGATCTCTTTGACTCGTTCTCTACGCCTCGATCTCTTTGACTCAATCTCTACGACTCGTTCTCTACGCCTCGATCTCTACGACTCGTTCTCCATGCCTCATTCTCTACGCCTCGATCTCTACGACTCGTTCTCCATGCCTCATTCTCTACACCTCTTTCTCTGCAGCTCGATCTCTACGCCTCGATCTCTACGACTCGTTCTCCATGCCTCATTCTCTACACCTCTTTCTCTGCAGCTCGATCTCTACGCCTCGATCTCTACAACTTGTTCTCCGTGCCTCGTTCTCTACGCCTAGATCTCTACGACTCGTTCTCCATGCCTCATTCTCTACACCTCTTTCTCTACGCCTCGATCTCTACGACTTGTTCTCCATGCCTCATTCTCCGCAGCTCATTCTCCGTGCCTCATTCTCTACGCCTCGATCTCTACGACTTGTTCTCCGCAGCTCATTCTCTACGCCTCTTTCTCTGCAGCTCGATCTCTACGCCTCGATCTCTACAACTTGTTCTCCGTGCCTCGTTCTCTACGCCTCATTCTCCGCAGCTCATTCTCCGTGCCTCATTCTCTACGCCTCGTTCTCCATGCCTCGTTCTCTACGATTCGTTCTCTGCGGTTTGTTCTCTACGGTTCTTAAGTTGATTACATAAGAATTTAATGATTAGTCAGCTAATCAATCAGTTCATTTAACCATTTTCCAAATCACAAATATTCACTGCTCACGTTTCTGCTGCTTTTTGTCCAATGTGAAAGAAATTTAATATTTGTAGGTTTTGAACTGTTTTGAACGTTTCCTGGTGTTTTATCAACCAAACGACTAATACAGAAATCAACAGCAACGCCTCAGCTTCAGGTGAAATGGATGTATGTGGCGCTGTAGCTCACTTCACTCCTTCATTCTTTATTTATTTATTTATGTCTCATGTCTTCAGTTAAAACATAAAAACTGATAAAAATGATTAACAAGAAAACAAACAACAGAATTCAGTTCAAACAGAATACAGCAGTTTGTCCTCATGTTGTGAAAGTGATCAATTATTCTGAGCAGTTTTAATGTGTTTCTATTCTCAGAGTTTATAGTTTGAATGTTTTTAGTTTCAATGTGGTTTGTTCAGTTTCCCTTCATGCACTGCTTGTATTAATGTTTGCACGTAGGACATTGATCATTAACCAATCACATGAACAGGTCGAACACTGACTGTGGGCCCAGTTCAATAAGGAAGTGATGATGATGGGGACTGATAGATAATCAGATCAGTCTTTAGTTAAAATATAATAATCATCAGACTGATTGATAATCAGATCAATCTTTAGTTAAAATATAATAATCATCAGACTGATTGATAATCAGATCAATCTTTAGTTAAAATATAATAATCATCAGACTGATTGATAATCAGATCAATCTTTAGTTAAGCTCTTAAACAAAGTCAAAGTGTTAAAATGCAATTTTATCATAAAGCTCAAACAGGAAAAAAAACATCTGGAAGTTTTTCTTCTGAACAGAAATTAAACTTAAATATGTTAATTTAATTCATCATCAAGGTAATCAACAATTACTCTTAATTAGTTGTTGACTTTCTTAGTTTAATTATAAGCACGATTAGTTGTGATCAATGCTGAAAATATACATCAATAAATCAGACTGGGTGAGTTTGACTTTTAATATAAATCACCCGTTTATGATCCATCAACAGGTTTAAACAGTCGATGTGTGTGTCTATATATATATATATATATATATATATATATATATATATATATATATATACATATATAGACTCTAAAGTGGAGTCAGACTGGAGCAGAAACAGTCAACCCTCTCTGCTCAGCTTGTTTGTGAAATCTGATCCACAGGAACATTTTTTCACACAGAAACAAACTTTGTTCACATTTTGATTTTTACGTTTATTTCTCTAAGTAAAACGTTTAAAACAAGTTTACTTTAAAGTTTTGAAGACTATTCTAACTTTATTTGTACTTCATTTTTTACATTTTACGGCTAACTTTGTTTTTCTTCTTTTCCCTCAAACTTATCGTACGAGGAAAAAAATGCACCAAACTACCTACAGAAATCTGCCAGTTTACAGTCAAATGGCTCCAAACATGCTGAAACAACAGAGAATACCTTCACAGTAGATTTATTTAAGAAATGTGGATCCACTCTAAAATTCGGCAAAGACAACAAACAAAATCTACATTTGCTTTGAATAAAATTTTGACTTTAGTTTTGCCTTTTCTGCCATAATCACCAGCAGCAGCAGCAGCAGACTGATACTGACTTTACCTTCAGAGTTGCTCTGTGACTCTCGTCTGTAACTCGACACTTGTACCGTTATTTCTGAATCGTGTCGACGTGTTTTTCATCGGTATTTATTAAACCGTCTCATCTCCAGCAGGACCGCCGGGAGGGAGCGGGGATCGTTAACGGGCTTTTCTCTCTAAAAACTGGGGCACATGGACTTTTTAAACATTTTTTACAAGTTTTCTTCCTTCGCTGCACTTCAGAGACAACAGACAATAATTAAAGTCAATCACAACAAACTGGTTCACATGTAAAGTGTGAGTTGACCGTCTAAAGCAGCCGAGCGGTAACAAAGCCAACATTTGACCCATTAAATATGCAGCAGCAGCGGCGGCGCGGCGGCGCGGCGGCAGGTCGCGTTAGCTTCACAAGCTACAGCGGCAACACTCACCTTTCTCGGCGGGGGCTGCATCCTGGTTTCTGGACATACAAACTGACGAGAAGACGAAAGTTTCTGTGGGAAAGTTTGACAAGATGTTCGGACCAAATGCTGACAGAACCAAGATGTCCGAGTCCGGCTCAGGCGGCCATAATGAGTCCGCTAAAGAGTAAGTAGGGTCCCGTAGAAAACACTGTGGCCCCAGGGAACACAAAACACACGAGTCAAACTACACACCGTCAAACTACACACTTCCGGACACCTTTTCAAAATAAAACACAATACTACTTCCGTAAACAGTCTTCAAAATAACAGCGGACCATCCGTCAAAACTGCTTTGAATGTTTAAAGTTTTTTAAAGAACAAACACCAGAATGTAAAGAAAGAAAATCATGATGTTAAACACAAAGATTATTGATAATAGTTGATAGATATTTTGATTGTCTGGTGACATCACAGTTTATTGATGAGGCAGTAGTCTATAATGTCAAACGCAATGATCCATCTTAATGTCTGATATTAGTAAAGGGCACTTATTCTTTCAGTGTCTTTAAATCCACGAGATAAATTAACGATTTGTTTTACTCTTTCAAGCTCGGTCATTAATTACACAGAGACATTAAACTGCAATGACAGCAGCTAATAAATGTATATTTATATGCATCAAATTAATGTATATTCTGTTGTTATCATGTGTACTGTGAAGAGTCGGTTACAATGAGCCTATAATAAATATTCATCAGTGGTGAAAGCAGAAATAAGAGATAATAAAGTAATCTAAGTGTAATCTGTTCTAGGTGGAGGTAAGTATTTATGAAGACAATGTATTGATCTCATCAGGATCACGTAGAGACACAGGAACGTCATTATTTGAATTCCTTCGTTTGTTAATTAAAATGAAATTATCTGAGATAAATTAATTAGTGTTTGTGCTGTATTAATGCTAATGAGAGACCTTATTGATCTTCACATTATTAACTCTGACAGGTCGCCCTCTAGTGGACATTTCCTGTCTACACACTCAGATCAATGGTGATGATTGATCCTCTATGGATCAATCATCACCATTGATGTTTATTTATGTTGCTGTGATTCTCTTCTGTGCATTATATTACATATTATGTCATGTTGTTCCTTTTAGGAGGTCCTGAAATGAAAATTAAGTGTGAAGATCTTCACGTTTTTATGTTTCATATAAATTAATGTGTTAAATTAAAACACTGTAAATTTTTACGGCAGTGCATTCTGGGAAGAACAGGCGGCCATCAGGAGCCCAACAGCTAACTGATCAGCTGGTGTCTTGTTTGTTTGTTTGTTTTACATTTTATTTTAAAATGTCTCATCTCATCTCATTATCTGCCGCTTTTCCGTGAGGGTCGCGGGGATGTTACCCCCCTCTTGCGGGGGTTGCTGGAGCCAATCCCAGTTACTCTATGGGCGAAGGCCAGGGTACTCCCCTGGACGAGTCGCCAGCTCATCACAGGCTTTCTGATGGCAGAGGCTGCCATCTGCACATCAGGATCATTATATTCCTTACATTATATTCTTTATATTACATTATATTTCTTATATTACATTATATTCCTTATATTCTTTATATTATATTATATTATATTATATTATATTCCTTACATTATATTTCTTATATTACATTATAGTCCTTATATTATATTCTTTATATTATATTCTTTATATTATATTATATTCCTTATATTAATTATATCAGCTGTCAGCTCGTTATTAGTCTGATAATCATAAACTGATGTTGTTTAAAACAGACCAGACATCTTCATCACCATCATCTTCATCACCATCATTCATCAAACTACTTCAAACTAAACGATCTCCTGTTAAACAACAGTTAACGTGTAAAAACCTGTTTTTAGTCATAAATCAGCGCGCGTGCGTGTGTGCGTGCGTGTGTGTGTGTGTGTGGACAGATGCAGTGGGGCCGCAGAAATCCCCTCTGGTCTGGTTGATATTATTGTCTTTGATGGATTGAGGCCCTGATAGAGGACGTACAGTAACAGAGGACAGTTTCACTTCATGAGCAGCTGTAGAGGAAGAAACACATTTGAATGAAACCTGATAATCACAAAGTCAAATGAAGGAAACAAAGACATCTGTGAGTGTGTGTGAAATATTAAAATGAGTGCTAGAGGACACGGACTCAGTTAAAAACAGGCTCAGACCTTATTATTGAAAACTGATCACTTCATGTTCTCATCACAGAACTGAAAACATTCAACAGATACATCAACAGTTATATTCCTTATAATTTAATTGTAATCCCGCAAGGGAAATTCTTCTTTTCACTCACATTACACACTGGCCATGCCCAGGATGTGAACTAGCATTCTCCCCTACTAGTCCACATAATACTTTTTTGGCCACCTTGGAGTCCTCAAGCCAAGTCCCTCCGGACTGAGCTATTGCTCTAATATGTTCCTTACATCATAATATATTCCTTATATTATATTCCTTATAATATACTATATTCCTTATATGATATTCCTTAAATTATATTATATTCCTTATATGATATTCCTTAAATTATATTATATTCCTTATATGATATTCCTTATATTATATTATATTCCTTATATTATATGATATTCCTTATATGATATTCCTTATACTATATGATATTCCTTATATTATATTATATTCCTTATATGATATTCCTTATACTATATGATATTCCTTATATGATATTCCTTATATTATATTATATTCCTTATATTATATTATATTCCTTATATTATATTATAGTGCAGGAGGTCACTGGCTCTGACTTTGTGTCTGTGTTTGGGTTCATGTGTTTACAGAAGTTTAATAAAAGTTCATTTTGTGACAAACTGCAGTCACATCACAACATGATGACATAAAGTCACAATGTGTTTTAACACGTTTGACCTTTTAAAAGAGTTGGGTTTTCTGTCCTCTGATTGGTTCTCTGAGGTCATATGACGAGCCACTGCCTCTTTCGTCCATCGTATCAAGTTTACAGGAAGTTAATTACTCTTCCTGAGCACTTTTCAAAATAAAAAGATTTCTTACGACGACAGCCAGAATCAGCAAACACCAGCTGAAACACAGTGTGTGTGTCCTCAGCTGTAAGAATGCGCAGTTTAATGGCAACAGACACACAATCACAGTTCACACAGTCAGATAATGTAACTCAGTACATTTACTTGTACTGTGCTTGAGTATTTCAATTTTCTGCTACTTTATACTTCCATTGCACCACATTTAAGAGAAAAATATTCTACTTTTTGCTCCATTACATTTATTTGATAACTTTAGTTACTAGTTACTTTACAGATTACATGATGCATCAGAGCCAAAGTAGCACATTTTTAAATTAATTGATTTTGTCATCACTCAGATTAAAACAGTGATTGTGATAATCAGCTGACTCACAGTATACATACATACATGTAAATATATGGATCAGTTACTTTAACTACTACTTTTGATACTTAAGTACATTTAATATCAGGTACTTTAATAATTTTACTCGAGTACTATTCATATTGGTGACTTTCACCGGAGTAATATTTTATCACCATATCTTTACTTTCACTGAAATACGACTGTTGAATTCTCCTATTACCTGTTCACACTGTTCATACACGAGAGGAACAACATGTTCATTAAGTGCCACACGGTGGAGCCATATCACAGTGCGTGCTTTTATTTTGAAGGAACCAGACCCGGTGTTTCCCCGCGGCACTTTGTTGTTTAACTTGACGGAAGTGTCATCATGTTACAGGTCGAGCTGTGGCCGCGTTCCAACAGGAGACATGCCAGGCTGGTCACACTGCTGCTGTTCACTGTGCAGGGCGACAGCCTAACGCTAGTTCACGGTAGCTAACGCTAGTTCACGGTAGCTAACGCTAGTTAACGCTAGTTAATTCTCACGTAGTGGTTGTACAGGATGTCTACGTGGCGCAGGCTGCACGTGAAGGTGCGCACAGCTCGAGCTTTATTGACGTCCAGGCGGGAGACTCGACCTCATACATGGCCGTTAAATCAAAGCCTGAGTTCAGGCTCAGCTCTGCGGGGAGACTTCTTCAAAGGTGGGGACTCAGTGCTAACGAGCTTCACGTCCACAGCTCCATGAACGAGTTAATGATTTAATGACAGCCTCATGTATGAGACTCAAATGTCTGATGAAAGTGTCTGATGAGCGGGTGAGGGGTATGTTAGGGTTATGAGGACAGTTTACCATTAAGGTTAGAGTGGGTTAGGGTCATGAGGGTCAGGTTTATCAGGGTTAGGGTCATGAGGGTCAGGTTTATCAGGGTTAGGTTTATCAGGGTTAGGGTCATGAGGGTCAGGTTTATCAGGGTTAGGGTCATGAGGGTTAGGTTTATCAGGGTTAGGTTTATCAGGGTTAGGTTTATCAGGGTCAGGTTTATCAGGGTTAGGGTCATGAGGGTCAGGTTTATCAGGGTTAGGTTTATCAGGGTTAGGGTCATGAGGGTTAGGGTCATGAGGGTTAGGTTTATCAGGGTTAGGTTTATCAGGGTTAGGGTCATGAGGGTCAGGTTTATCAGGGTTAGGTTTATCAGGGTTAGGTTTATCAGGGTTAGGGTCATGAGGGTTAGGGTCATGAGGGTCAGGTTTATCAGGGTTAGGGTCATGAGGGTCAGGTTTATCAGGGTTAGGGTCATGAGGGTTAGGTTTATCAGGGTTAGGTTTATCAGGGTTAGGGTCATGAGGGTCAGGTTTATCAGGGTCAGGTTTATCAGGGTTAGGTTTATCAGGGTTAGGGTCATGAGGGTTAGGGTCATGAGGGTCAGGTTTATCAGGGTTAGGGTCATGAGGGTCAGGTTTATCAGGGTTAGGGTCATGAGGGTTAGGTTTATCAGGGTTAGGGTCATGAGGGTCAGGTTTATCAGGGTTAGGGTCATGAGGGTTAGGGTCATGAGGGTTAGGTTTATCAGGGTTAGGGTCATGAGGGTCAGGTTTATCAGGGTCAGGTTTATCAGGGTTAGGGTCATGAGGGTCAGGTTTATCAGGGTTAGGGTCATGAGGGTCAGGTTTATCAGGGTTAGGGTCATGAGGGTTAGGTTTATCAGGGTTAGGGTCATGAGGGTCAGGTTTATCAGGGTTAGGGTCATGAGGGTCAGGTTTATCAGGGTTAGGTTTATCAGGGTTAGGGTCATGAGGGTCAGGTTTATCAGGGTTAGGGTCATGAGGGTCAGGTTTATCAGGGTTAGGTTTATCAGGGTTAGGGTCATGAGGGTCAGGTTTATCAGGGTTAGGTTTATCAGGGTCAGGTTTATCAGGGTTAGGGTCATGAGGGTCAGGTTTATCAGGGTTAGGGTCATGAGGGTTAGGTTTATCAGGGTTAGGGTCATGAGGGTTAGGTTTATCAGGGTTAGGGTCATGAGGGTCAGGTTTATCAGGGTTAGGGTCATGAGGGTCAGGTTTATCAGGGTTAGGTTTATCAGGGTTAGGGTCATGAGGGTCAGGTTTATCAGGGTTAGGGTCATGAGGGTCAGGTTTATCAGGGTTAGGTTTATCAGGGTTAGGGTCATGAGGGTTAGGTTTATCAGGGTTAGGGTCATGAGGGTCAGGTTTATCAGGGTCAGGTTTATCAGGGTTAGGGTCATGAGGGTCAGGTTTATCAGGGTTAGGGTCATGAGGGTCAGGTTTATCAGGGTTAGGGTCATGAGGGTCAGGTTTATCAGGGTTAGGGTCATGAGGGTTAGGTTTATCAGGGTTAGGGTCATGAGGGTCAGGTTTATCAGGGTTAGGGTCATGAGGGTTAGGTTTATCAGGGTTAGGGTCATGAGGGTCAGGTTTATCAGGGTTAGGGTCATGAGGGTTAGGGTCATGAGGGTTAGGTTTATCAGGGCTAGGGTCATGAGGGTCAGGTTTATCAGGGTTAGGGTCATGAGGGTTAGGTTTATCAGGGTTAGGGTCATGAGGGTCAGGTTTATCAGGGTTAGGTTTATCAGGGTTAGGGTCATGAGGGTTAGGTTTATCAGGGTTAGGGTCATGAGGGTTAGGTTTATCAGGGTTAGGGTCATGAGGGTTAGGTTTATCAGGGTTAGGGTCATGAGGGTCAGGTTTATCAGGGTTAGGGTCATGAGGGTTAGGGTCATGAGGGTCAGGTTTATCAGGGTTAGGGTCATGAGGGTTAGGGTCATGAGGGTTAGGTTTATCAGGGTTAGGGTCATGAGGGTTAGGTTTATCAGGGTTAGGTTTATCAGGGTTAGGGTCATGAGGGTTAGGTTTATCAGGGTTAGGGTCATGAGGGTTAGGTTTATCAGGGTTAGGGTCATGAGGGTCAGGTTTATCAGGGTTAGGTTTATCAGGGTTAGGGTCATGAGGGTTAGGTTTATCAGGGTTAGGGTCATGAGGGTTAGGTTTATCAGGGTTAGGGTCATGAGGGTTAGGTTTATCAGGGTTAGGGTCATGAGGGTCAGGTTTATCAGGGTTAGGGTCAGGTTTATCAGGGTTAGGTTTATCAGGGTTAGGGTCATGAGGGTCAGGTTTATCAGGGTTAGGGTCATGAGGGTCAGGTTTATCAGGGTTAGGTTTATCAGGGTTAGGGTCATGAGGGTCAGGTTTATCAGGGTTAGGGTCATGAGGGTTAGGTTTATCAGGGTTAGGTTTATCAGGGTTAGGGTCATGAGGGTTAGGTTTATCAGGGTTAGGGTCATGAGGGTTAGGTTTATCAGGGTTAGGTTTATCAGGGTTAGGGTCATGAGGGTTAGGTTTATCAGGGTTAGGGTCATGAGGGTTAGGTTTATCAGGGTTAGGGTCATGAGGGTCAGGTTTATCAGGGTTAGGTTTATCAGGGTTAGGGTCATGAGGGTTAGGTTTATCAGGGTTAGGGTCATGAGGGTTAGGTTTATCAGGGTTAGGGTCATGAGGGTTAGGTTTATCAGGGTTAGGGTCATGAGGGTCAGGTTTATCAGGGTTAGGGTCATGAGGGTCAGGTTTATCAGGGTTAGGGTCATGAGGGTTAGGGTCATGAGGGTCAGGTTTATCAGGGTTAGGGTCATGAGGGTTAGGTTTATCAGGGTTAGGGTCATGAGGGTCAGGGTTAGGGTTAGGTTTATCAGGGTTAGGGTCATGAGGGTTAGGTTTATCAGGGTTAGGGTCATGAGGGTCAGGTTTATCAGGGTTAGGGTCATGAGGGTCAGGTTTATCAGGGTTAGGGTCATGAGGGTCAGGGTTATGAGGACTGTTTACCGTTCGGCCCGCTCATAATGTTTGTGTAAAATGTAAACTTTTACAGTGGTATTTAAAGCTAGCCCACTGAGATGGAGGTCAGCTGTATAAATATTTTCAAATATGTGAGTTATTATGTGCTGAATTGTAGATTTGTATCTAAAGTTTCAAAAAATATCTGGAGTTGTTGGTGGTAGGTGAATATCTGCCGAATAATGATGAAGAGGAGTAAAGTTTGTGTTTTTGTGAATGAGATCTGGAAGCCCAGCTGGCAGCTATGAGGCAGAAGGCTGCGGACGCTCTGCCGGGGAGCAGCTGGAGCCCCCTGGAGGTCAACCCGAACCTCCCACCGGAGAGGGCGGACATCGTGATCGTGGGAGGCGGGGTGGTGGGCTGGTCCATCGCCTACTGGCTGAAGCAGAAGGAGAGGGTCCGAGGGGCCGTCAGAGTGGTGGTGGTGGAGAAGGACCAAACGGTGAGGACCGAATAGAACATTCTGTGTGTGTGTGTCTATATATAAATATATGTATTTTTATATATATATTAAATATATGGTTGGATAAAGCATGTATATGCAGGACTGTAGAAGAACAAGTGTCAGTGAGTCGCTCACGTTCACAGCAGCTCAGTGATAATAATAAACTGTTACATGTTCACTGGCTCTACACAACTCTGTATTAACCTCGTGTGTGTGTGCGCGTGTGTGTGTGTGTGTGTGTGTGTGTGTGTGTGTGTGTGTGTGTGTTGCATGCATGCGTGTGCATGTGCAGTACTCCCAGGCCTCCACTGTGTTATCAGCTGGAGGGATCAGACAGCAGTTCTCTCTACCTGAGAACATCCACCTGTCTCTGGCCTCTGCAGATTTCATGAGGAACATCAATGTACGTCCTGCTGAGCCATGTTATGATCACCTGTGTGTTTCCTGTCAGGGCCACCTGGGCGTGCTGTCATTGATTAACTGTGAATGATTACCTGTGTGTCAGGACCACCTGGGCGTGCTGAACGAGGACCCGATCGACCTCCAGTTCAACCAGTCGGGTTACCTGTTCTTGGCCAGTGAGCAGGTGGCTCACATCATGGAGGAGAACTACAGCATCCAGAGGTGTCAGTCATCACTACAGCTGATAATCACTTCCTGTCCAGTTATTGATCAGTCATTGATTGATTGATTCATTGTCCTGCAGGAGTGCGGGAGCCAAAGTGTGTCTTCTGTCTGCGACTCAACTGAAGGACAAGTTTCCATGGATCAATACAGACGGCGTGGTGCTCGCTTCATACGGTCAGTGCACGTCATAATCAATCACTACTTCTATATAATCAATCAGACTGATAATATGTTCTCGTGTTTCTGTGTAGGAATGTTTACTATTTAACTTATTAACAGTAATTATCTCAAGTTTTAATGTAGAAACAACAGTAACTGTTCAGTGTCTCAGGTTTGGAGAACGAGGGCTGTCGGACTCGGCTGAACGCTGCTGTTGATGTTTAAATGTATTGATTCATTTAAATGTGATATATGAACATTTAACTAACAGCAATAACTGTTTAATGTCTCAGGTTTGGAGAACGAGGGCTGGTTCGACCCCTGGACTCTGCTGAACGCCTTCAGGAGGAAAGCAGTCTCTATGGGAGTGTTTCAGTGCTGTGGAGAGGTCACAGGTTGGTTCTGACCTCTGACCTCATGATGGAGCTTTCTGTTAAAATGTGACTTATTTCACTGGAGAGCTTCACACTCCTCTAACACACACAGTCAACATCAGGTTTTATAAACTCTTCATGTGTTTCGTGTGTAAAAATGTAAATCTGTAAAGTGACTAAAACATGGTGATCAGTCAGTTTTATAATATTTACATGTTGTTGGAGTTTGTTCTGTTAAAGGTTAGGGTTAGGTCTAATGATACAAGAACCGATCAGAAGGCTCATCAATAAACAGGACTTGGGTCTGTTAACTGACCTCCTGAATTTAACAGTGTTTTAAGTCAGAATTATAAAACTGAACTTTTCTTTCACTTAAAACGGGTGTTTTTTAAATGTAGTTTGGTTTAGTTTTTACTTGACATGCTGTTAAAACATCAAACAGGTTTACACACTCTGCTACCATGGAGCGTGGATATCAATTATTGATCAGTTGTGAATGTGTAAATAAATATTAATTATTGATCAGTTCTGATTGGCTGATATCAATATTTCCTCCACAGATTTTAAACACTCGATTAACGTGGTGACGACGGCAGACGGTGAACATCTTCCTGTCAGGAGAATACAATCTGTCAAAGTAAGTAAAGTAACTGAGTACGTTTACTCTTAGTACTGTACTGAAGTATTTCCCTTTAATGCTGCTTTTTATTTTTACTCCACTACATGTCAGAAGGAAGTATTTCTACTTCACTACAAGTATCAGATTACTTGAGTTACACAAAGATTTTAATATGAAACAGTGTGATGATTTTATTATAATTTAGTTAATTTCTATTTATCGTGTTTGTGTGGTCGTCAGGTTATTTAATTTCTTTGTCTGGATTGATCGTTTGTTTTGATTTGTGTAAACATAAATAACAGTTATTATTTATAAACAGGTCATTGAATAGAATCATAAACAATAAATCTTTAATCTGAAATAAACTAAACTTCTGTAAATCAAATCAGCTCGACATCAACCAACAATACTCTGATTACTGTTACTCTGTTACTTTAAGTATGTCAGTACTTTGTATTTTTACTCAAGAAGGGTTTGAATGCAGGACTTCAACTTGAGTATTTTTACCCTGTAGTACTAGTAGTTGTACTTCAGTAAAGTACCTGTAGTAACAGTATATTGATGTATATGATTGGATTTGTATGTGTTGTTGTATATTGATGTATTGATCAGGTACAGATGCCTAACAGTCTGGAGTATCAGCCCGTTGAGTGTGCGATCGTGGTGAACGCTGCCGGAGCGTTTTCTGGTAAACTGGTGGACATGTTGGGAATCGGCTTCGGTCCCGAGAACACCATCGCTGGACTTCCACTTCCTGTTGAGCCTCGAAAAAGGTCCATTAACTGAAGTTGTTTTTCTTTTACATGAACGACTGAGGAGCCGTTTCCTTTAGAGAGCTGCAGCGCCTCCTACAGGTCACTTCGTTAATGTTCTGACAGTTAACGGTGTCGACTGCTTTAATTTGAAGGGCTTTACTTCTTATGTGGCCATTTTGAAACATACTGGTTAAACTGGGCTGTGAGTGGTTTCACTGGTCTCCCAGTGAGGACGTGAACACACTCAAACACACACTGATGATACAAGAACAGATCAGAAGGCTCATCAATAAACAGGACTCGGGTCAGTTCTGACCTCGGGTTCGACTGAAGCAGAATTATATTAGAACGTCACTCTGACGTGGAAATGATCGTACCTGTGTGTGAATCAGGTGTGTGTACAGTGTGTCATACAGTGTGTCATGTTTCAGGTATGTGTATGTGGTCCACTGTCCTGACGGTCCAGGTCTGGACACGCCCTTCCTCATTGATTATTCTGGAGTTTACTTCAGACGAGAAGGGTTAGGAGGAAACTTCATCACCGGGAGGTCACCAGAGGAGGTCTGACACACTCTGAGGCGGCTTCATCAATACTTCAATCAATCACAATCAAGAGTTTATGGAGTTTTATCAATATTTTTATCAATTATTATAAAAGGTTGATGTATTTCTTCCCTGTGGGTCGGTTCAGTCAGAGGAGCCCAACACCAGGAACCTGGACGTGGACCATCAGTTCTTTGAGGACAAAGTTTGGCCCAGTTTGGCTCATCGAGTTCCAGCCTTTGAGGAACTGAAGGTACAGATAAGATATATTGATCTATGATTGATCAGTAACAAGGTTTTCTTTGTTTTCTGACTGGTTATTATTTAACAAGTGTTGGTCCACTTCATTAATACAGCAGAGTGTCAGGACCTTGAGCAGGACCACACACAGCTGATGGTTTTCAGATAAAAGTTGTAGTTGAACGGCTTCACCACTAGATGGCACTGAGTCCTACACATTGGCCCTTCAGTGAGAATAAGTCTCAGTACTAATGATCAGATTAATGTTGATGTTCTGCCTTCCTCCCTCAGGTGACGAGTGCCTGGGCTGGTTACTATGACTACAACACATTTGATCAGAACGGGATCATCGGTATCCACCCTCTGATCAATAACATGTACTTTGCGACTGGGTTCAGTGGTCATGGCCTGCAGCACTCCCCTGCTGTGGGTCGAGCTGTTGCAGAACTCATCCTGGACGGGAACTTTCAAACTCTGGACCTGAGCGGACTCGGCTTCAGACGCATCCTGACGCAGGAACCCATGATGGAGAGGAACATCGTATAGAACCGAACATCGAGAACATCGCATGTAGCACGACGTCTCAAAGTCCAGACCGACTGGTCCACATCTGGACCAAACAGCTGCTCGGTCCTGACCAGAAGGCCATGATGGAGAGGAACATCGTCCAGAGGAAGCAGAACCTGGACTCGTCTAATTCACACTGTTGCCACGTTATCACAACTCTTATTTTGATATTAATGACAATTATTCTTCCTGTGATAAGATTGTTACTCACTGATAGTAACTATACTCCTATAGTTGTCCTGACTGAATGAATCTGTTTGATCACGATGATGAAGTAAATCTTCACACTGCTGATAGATTCATCAATATTATCAATGCCTCATCATTTATCAGCTGATTGTTAATGTGTAAAAATGTCACCAGTTACTACCTCACAAAAATACTTAAGTACAGTACTTGAGTAAATGTATTTTGTTGTTGTTCATACATTGTTGAATGATGTGTCAGCAACGCATGATCGGCTTGTAAACGGCGTGTGATCGACGCGTGATCGTCGTGTAAACGGCGCGCGAGCGATGCGTGAATGGCGCGTGATTGACGTGTGAACGACGTGTGATTGACGTGTGAATGCCGTTTGACATTTTATCGGCATTTGATCGACGTGTGATCGACAACAGGAGCTCAGTTTGGTTTCGAGATATTTCACCTTATACGTTGTTTGTTGTTTCAGGTGTTTTCAGTTGTTTCCAGGTGTTTTCAGTTGTTTCCAGGTGTTTCAGTTGTTTCCAGTTCTTTCAGTTGTTTTCAGTTCTTTCAGTTGTTTCCAGTTCTTTCAGTTGTTTCCAGGTGTTTCAGTTGCTTCAAGTTGTTTTCAGTTGTTTCAGGTGTTTTCAGTTGTTTCAGGTGTTTCAGTTGTTTTCGTTGTTTCAGGTGTTTTCAGTTGTTTCAGGTGTTTCAGTTGTTGGTTGTTCAGCAGCCATTTGTTTCCAGTTGCTTCCAGTTGTTTCAGGTGTTTCAGTTGTTTTCAGGTGTTTCAGTTGTTTCAGGTGTTTTCAGTTGTTTCAGGTGTTTCAGTTGTTTTCGTTGTTTCAGGTGTTTTCAGTTGTTTCAGGTGTTTCAGTTGTTTTCGTTGTTTCAGGTGTTTTCAGTTGTTTCAGTTGTTTTCAGCTGTTTTCAGTTGTTTCAGTTGTTGGTTGTTCAGCAGCCATTTGTTTCCAGTTGCTTCCAGTTGTTTCAGGTGTTTCAGTTGTTTTCAGCTGTCTTCAGTTGTTTCAGTTGTTTCAGGTGTTTCAGTTGTTTTCAGCTGTTTTCAGTTGTTTCAGTTGTTTCAGGTGTTTCAGGTGTTTTCAGTTGTTTCAGGTGTTTCCAGTTCTTTCAGTTGTTTCCAGGTGTTTCAGTTGTTTCAGGTGTTTTCAGTTGTTTCCAGGTGTTTCAGTTGTTTCAGGTGTTTCAGTTGTTTCAGTTGTTTCGGGTGTTTCAGTTGTTTCCAGTTGCTTCCAGTTGTTTTCAGTTGTTTCAGGTGTTTCTAGTTCTTTCAGTTGTTTCCAGGTGTTTTCAGTTGTTTCAGGTGTTTTCAGTTGTTTCCAGGTGTTTCAGTTGTTTCAGGTGTTTTCAGGTGTGTCAGTTCTTTCAGTTGTTTCCAGGTGTTTCAGTTGCTTCCAGTTGTTTTCAGTTGTTTCAGGTGTTTTCAGTTGGTTTCGTTGTTTCAGGTGTTTTCAGGTGTTTCAGTTGTTTTCAGGTGTTTCAGTTGTTTCAGGTGTTTTCAGGTGTTTCAGTTGTTTTCAGTTGTTTCCAGGTGTTTCAGTTGTTTTCAGTTGTTTCAGTTGTTTTCAGGTGTTTCAGTTGTTTCAGGTATTTTCAGTTGTTTCAGTTGTTTCAGGTGTTTTCAGTTGTTTCCAGGTGTTTCAGGTGTTTCAGTTGTTTCCAGGTGTTTCAGTTGTTTCCAGGTGTTTCAGTTGTTTTCAGGTGTTTCAGGTGTTTCAGTTGTTTCAGGTGTTTCAGTTGTTTCCAGGTGTTTCAGTTGTTTTCAGGTGTTTCAGTTGTTTTCAGTTGTTTCAGTTGTTTTCAGGTGTTTCAGTTGTTTCAGTTGTTTTCAGTTGTTTCCAGGTGTTTCAGGTGTTTCAGTTGTTTCCAGGTGTTTCAGTTGTTTCCAGGTGTTTCAGTTGTTTTCAGGTGTTTCAGTTGTTTCAGGTGTTTCAGTTGTTTCCAGGTGTTTCAGTTGTTTTCAGGTGTTTCAGTTGTTTTCAGGTGTTTCAGGTGTTTTCAGTTGTTTCAGGTGTTTCAGTTGTTTCAGGTGTTTCAGGTGTTTTCAGTTGTTTCAGGTGTTTTCAGGTGTTTCAGGTGTTTTCAGGTGTTTCAGGTGTTTTCAGTTGTTTTCAGGTGGTTTCAGTTGTTTTCAGTTGTTTCAGGTGTTTCAGGTGTTTTCAGTTGTTTTCAGGTGGTTTCAGTTGTTTTCAGTTGTTTCAGGTGTTTTCAGGTGTTTCAGGTGTTTTCAGTTGTTTTCAGGTGTTTCAGGTGTTTCAGGTGTTTCAGTTGTTTCCAGGTGTTTCAGTTGTTTTCAGGTGTTTCAGTTGTTTTCAGTTGTTTCAGTTGTTTCAGGTGTTTTCAGGTGTTTCAGGTGTTTTCAGTTGTTTTCAGTTGTTTCAGGTGTTTTCAGGTGTTTCAGTTGTTTTCAGATGTTTCAGGTGTTTTCAGTTGTTTAAGGTGTTTCAGTTGTTTCAGGTGTTTCAGGTGTTTCAGGTGTTTTCAGTTGTTTTAAGTTGTTTCAGGTGTTTTCAGGTGTTTCAGTTGTTTCAGGTGTTTTCAGTTGTTTCAGTTGTTTTCAGTTGTTTCAGGTGTTTTCAGGTGTTTCAGTTGTTTCAGGTGTTTTCAGTTGTTTTCAGTTGTTTTCAGTTGTTGGTTGTTCAGCAGCCATTTGTGTTTTTCATATTTTTAGATGAAGCATCAACATGTTTCAGTCCAAACTAAATGTATTTAAGTGAAGAGATTAAATTAAACATGTTTTCACTGTAGATGACGTCTGTAACTGGACCATCATTAATAATAATCACAGTAAAAATACTCATATCATGTTCTTAATAAAAACAGCTGATTCATACTGTGATTAATGAGCTGCATGAATATTAAAGACGTCTGTTGGTCTGAACTGTACTCGAGTACTCTGAACTGCACTGTGAACTGTACTCAAGTACTCGAGTAAATGTACTTTTAACTGAGTAACTCGAGGTTTATTTGATTTGTTTTATGAACCTCACACGTTGTTTTTCATGTCTGAGGTTCATGTGAAAGTAGAAGTTCGGTGTTAAAGATTCTGATCACTCTGATGATGACTCAAATATTCAAGTCAAACATTTAAAAGACACAAAAATCAAAGTGAGTGAAAGCTAATATGCTAAATAATGTTTCTGTTGAAATGACACTTAAATCCACTCACACTCGTGACAAGTTAAACATCAGCTAAGCTAAGCTGAGATGCTGTTGGCAACAGCTACATATTTACAGACATGAGAGTGGTTCTGATTTTCTCATCTAAATATCCAGAATGAAAAAACTCTCCCAGAGTGAACAGACGCAACTTCAACACTCAGAAAAATTCAATGAGCTTATTTCACAAAATGTTGAACTTTTCCTTTAAAGAAGACGCGATGATCATTTTCAGGTTCATAATAAAACAGCTTCACATGTGCCTGTCTCTTTAAGGCCCCCTCCTGTGATTGGTCAGCTCACACAGGCCTGAGTCAGCACCGCTCACCGTGTCTCCTGTAGCTTCACTTCAACCATGAAGTCACCACAAGAACCTAACACACACACACACACACACACACACACAGTCCAGACAGACTGGGAGGAGCCACATTAGCAACATAGAATAGAATCTTTATTTTGTCAGTTATCTTTACATGCAAACTGCATTTGACCCACACATTGTAAGTACACACACTGCAAACTAGGAGCAGTGGGCTGCAATGTCAGGCGGTTTCGGTGCCTTGCTCAAGGGCACCTCGGCAGTAACACAGGGCTAAGTTACAGTTACTTAGTTACTGACAGTGGTCCTGAGCAGCCTGGAGACAGATAGTTACTTTAAGTTACAGTTACTTAGTTACTGACAGTGGTCCTGAGCAGCCTGGAGACAGATAGTTACTTTAAGTTACAGTTACTTAGTTACTGACAGTGGTCCTGAGCAGCTCATCATTCTGATGCTAATGTGAGGCAGCCTGCAGGTTAGGGGGGGAGGGGACCACAAGTCTTTGTGACGCCTCAAATCCAAAAGTTCTCCGGCTGAAAACAAAAACAGCATGAAGCAGCAGCCTCTACCACTACAGCCTCCACCACCACTACAGCCTCCACCACTACAGCCTCTACCACCAGTACAGCCTCCACCACCACAGCCTCTACCACTACAGCCTCCACCACCACTACAGCCTCCACCACTTCAGCCTCCACCACCAGTACAGCCTCCACCACTACAGCCTCCACCACTTCAGCCTCCACCACTACAGCCTCCACCACCAGTACAGCCTCCACCACCAGTACAGCCTCTACCACTACAGCCTCCACCACTACAGCCTCCACCACCACAGCCTCCACCACTACAGCCTCCACCACCACAGCCTCCACCACTAGTACAGCCTCCACCACCAGTACAGCCTCCACCACTACAGCCTCCACCACTTCAGCCTCCACCACCAGTACAGCCTCCACCACCACAGCCTCCACCACCACTACAGCCTCCACCACCAGTACAGCCTCCACCACTACAGCCTCCACCACCACAGCCTCCACCAGTACAGCCTCCACCACCAGTACAGCCTCCACCACTACAGCCTCCACCACTTCAGCCTCCACCACCAGTACAGCCTCCACCACTACAGCCTCCACCACCAGTACAGCCTCCACCACCAGTACAGCCTCCACCACTACAGCCTCCACCACTTCAGCCTCCACCACCAGTACAGCCTCCACCACCACAGCCTCCACCACTACAGCCTCCACCACCAGTACAGCCTCCACCACTACAGCCTCAACCACTACAGCCTCCACCACTACAGCCTCCACCACCAGTACAGCCTCCACCACTACAGCCTCCACCACTACAGCCTCCACCACCAGTACAGCCTCCACCACTACAGCCTCCACCACTACAGCCTCCACCACCAGTACAGCCTCCACCACTACAGCCTCCACCACTACAGCCTCCACCACCAGTACAGCCTCCACCACTACAGCCTCCACCAGTACAGCCCCTTCAGCATCTGCCTTCTGCTGCACACAGGAGCTGAACATTTCCGTGGTCACAGCTCAGACGGCACCATCATGAGTCCAGTCCTGCTGCAGGGATGAAGGGATGGAGCTCTGCCTTCTCCGCCTCCATGCAGCCAGTGTACATGGTGGCATGTGGCTGGGATTAAGAAATTTCACTGTGGATTAAAATCTTTCCTCCATGGTCGCTCGCTCACAGGAGAAAAGAGTCTGAAGAGAGAACTCTGGGCCCATGGTGTCACTGAGCAGGTAGGTCCAAACTCAACTTGATTTATACACAGCTGATGATTGTAAACATGTCTTCAGACGTCTGTTCGTGTCTTCAGCTGAGTCTCAGACAGACAAATGGTTTTTACTGACGTCAACGAGACAATAAGAGAAAATACAAACAAGACGACAGCAGAGAGAAACATGTTTAATAACCGAGGAACAGCAGCAGGTCCAGTTTAAGTCCAACATGAAGCTGATGAAGATCAACAACAACAATCATAACAACACGATTATAATTTTATATCTTTAAGAAGTTTATTCTTCATGTTTGATTAACTTTTTAAAGTTTGTTTCTTTTATTAAACAGCAGTTTGAGGTGAGATCAGCAGCAGTTATATAAGACTCACAGTGAGCACATGCTGCAGCACACTGAACAGCACAGACTGGTACCAGCACCGACTGGTACCGGCACTCACACATTAATATTGTATAGTCTGAGTCTATAGAGGATGGCAGATGCGTCTGATCATCAGACAATGACATCACATGTCATTAAATCTTAATTAATAAACTATTATTATTATTATTATTATTATTACACATCATCACAGACACCAGCCGCCTAAATGAACCTGATATTTTTCATCTCATCCATGAATCCTCTGTGTAAAAACATCTTTCTTTCTCACGATGTTAAAGAACGAGAGAAAGATCTCCTGGATCTGTCTCTTTATCTGGATCAGCACTAGTTAATGAGGTCTATTCTGGACCGAGCCCGTCCTCCATCCAAGTTTAGAGGAGATCTGTTCTCTAGTTTTTGTGTAATCCTGCTGACAAAGCAACAAATAAGAGAAAACAGAACCGCCTCATTTCAGAATATCAGACGTGTACTGGACTGGAAGTGGACACACTAATAGTTTAGGAAACAGACTCAACACAGCCAACATTAGTTTTTATGTGTGCGCTCGTTAAGATGAATCATCCAATAATAATCAAACGTGAACATATTGACTTGTCTCAGGCTCAACCAGCTGTTCTCTTATCAGAGGACACAGTTTCAGGTCCAGCTGTGAAGCTCTTTCAGTGTGATTTGATGAAATCTGATGACTTCCTGTTGTCAACTACATGACCACTAATGGTTCATTGGTCCTGTCCAGCTCCAGGATGTTCCAGCTGCTCCAGGGTCACCTCCAGCCAGCTGCTCACCTAACACGTAAATCTCGTCTGGTCACCAAAGACGGTCGCTGCAACATCGAGTTCGGGAACATTGAGTACAGTAATCACTTTGCATACCTGTTGGACTTCTGGACCACCTTTGTGGAGATCCGCTGGCGCTTCGTTCTGCTCCTGTTCGTGGCGTCGTTCACCGGCAGCTGGTTCATCTTCAGCCTGCTGTGGTACTGGATCGCCAAAAGCAACGGAGACCTGATGGGACAGAACCGCACAGACGGACACGTCCAGTGTGTCGACAATGTTAACGGCCTCACCACGGCCTTCCTCTACTCCCTGGAGACCCAGACCACCATCGGCTATGGAGGCCGGGCTCTGACCGGACACTGTGCCGGCACCGTGGCTCTGATCATCATCCAATCTCTGATCGGTGTCTTCATCAACTGCTTCATGTGCGGCGTCATCTTGGCCAAGATCTCCTTACCCAAAAAACGAGCAAAGACGGTGACCTTCAGCGACACGGCCGTCATCTGCTTAAAGAAAGGAAGTCTTTGTCTCCTCATCAGAGTTGCCAACCTTCGAAAGACCTTATTGATCGGCAGCCAGATCTACGGCAAGCTGCTGAGGACAACCACCACAGCAGACGGAGAGACCATCATCCTGGACCAGGTGGACATCGACTTCATGGTCGACGCCGGCAAAGATAACTTGTTCTTCGTTTGTCCTCTGACTCTGTACCATGTGATCAACGCATCCAGTCCGTTCTACGAGCTGTCAGCCGACTCTCTGCCGCAGCAGGACTTCGAGCTGGTCGTCTTTTTGGACGGGACGGCCGAGTCCACCAGCTCCGCCTGTCAGGTCCGAACCTCCTACGTCCCTCAGGAGATCAAGTGGGGATACAGCTTCCTGCCCATCATCTCTCGCACCAAGACGGGGAAGTACCGCGTGGATTTCTCAAACTTTTCAAAAAGTGTTCGGGTCACCACGCCGCACTGCATCCACTGCTTCGAGACGGACTTGGACCAGAGGAAACACAACAACCAGGAGAAGGGGGGCATCGACAACCTGGGCTTCCAGGTGATCGACATCCACGACTCTGTGGACGTCACGAAAATGTGAGCGGTTAAAGAAACTTGATCTCAGAGTGAAGCGTGACGATGGACTCGGGGTCAAAGTGTTTGTCACTTCCTGTTTCCCTTCCAACAGCAGAAACTTGAGACATGTGACAGTTCAGCTCTGCATCAGCAGCTCATTACAGTCAAAGCACCTTCAGGCTTGGATGTGTGTCAGAGGGACAAAGAGGGGCTGAAGTGTAGAAATGAAAGGAGTCATACTGTGGAGGGTTAGTGTTGGTGTTGGGCCACAGCGGGGACTCCATGAGGAGATTAAAGCCTGAGCCGTTTCTAATGAAAACTAGAAGAAGTGGGACAGTTTTCTCTTTATTCTACTAAAACACTTACTGAGCTCTTTTGACGTTTATTCGTCACATTGTTTGTCTTTATTAGGAAACTGTGAACATTTTTAATTCATGATTTTATTTGTGAGCAGTCGACAGTTTGTAGATCATACTGAAACTTGTTCTCAGGGAAAATAACATCTGTAGTTTTAATAAAACTTTTTACACACTTTTGATTTATTGTTTGATCTTTACGTGTTTGTATGTTCTGAACATTTAATATCAGAATCAGCATCATCACTATAAATGTGAGGTAGTTTGTACCGGCACCACACCGCAGACAAACAGCAGCTTCATTCATTCATCCACAAACCCTAACCCGAGTCACAGACATGAGGACGAGTTGCAGACAAAACGTTCGACCATCAATGTTCAGAAATGGTACGGTCCATTGTAGGGGGGTCCGACACAACAGAACCCAAACACACGACTCAGGAGGCAGAAAAACAAAGATTCAAAAACCCCAGCAGGCAAACAAGGTCCAAAATCTAACAATATACGAATGCTGGATGAAAACATGAGATCAAGATTAAACTTACAGGCCAACAGGATGCTGCACAGATCAGCCTCCAGCCTCCAGCCTCCAGCCTCCAGGCTCCAGGCTACAGGCTACAGCCACCAGGCTCCAGCCTCCAGGCTACAGCCTCCAGGCTCAAACACCGTCAGTCAGAGACAGAGTGGAGGTAGACTGGTGTAGAAACAAACTGATGAGGTAACAGGACACAGGTGAGAGGACATGGCGAGCAGGTGAAGTGATTCTATTGGCTGAAGGGCTGTCAGGTGGGCGTGGTCTGAAACAACAGCAGAGTTAAATCATGTTGAGATGTTGTTTCCCTCTGAGCCTCATGTTACACCACGCTGTCAGTTTGTATTTTTATTACTTTTACTCAACAGAAGATACATTAGTTACCTAGTTAGTTAGTTACTTTGTTAGTTACTTAGACTTAGATAAGAGGTAGAGTCACAGAAGATCTTTTACTCTAGTAAAAGAGTAGAAATACTCAGTTACTCTGTTACAGGTAGATTAAAGGAGCCAGCAGCTGTACAGCTGAATAATGACACGTTAATGCAGCGGTGATATTGATCAGATTGATTGATCAGATATTAAAGTTTGAAACCTCCAAAGTGCTGAGTCAGCTGTTTTTTGTTTACATTCAGCTCCTATAGAGACTCTGTTGTTCATCAGCTTAGAGGGTTAAACAAGCCTTAAGAGATTTCACACACACACACACACACACGTACGTACACATACATACACACACATGCACACACACATACACACACACACGTACGTACACATACATACACACACATGCACACACACACATACACACACTGTGGTACATTGTGACATCTCATGTAAGCATGAATTCAGAAGCTCTTCTAGCTGTTAGCTGAATAGAGAGCTAGCTGTGCGCTGTTGGATGTTAGCTGTTGGCTGTTAGCTGTTGGATGTTAGCTGTTGGCTGTTAGCTGTTGGCTAATGGAGCAAATATAATAAACTATGGCCCGGTGTAGCAGACAAGGCTTATATCAAGCCAGGAGTAGGCCTAAGTCAGACTAGTAAAGCTAGGTCATTTAAGTGGCTTGCATGAGCGTGGCTTACATTTGTCTTAGTTAGTCCTGGAGTAAGTTTAAATGAGAACACCTGGGTCAAGCCTCATTAGCCTAAGTGGGAGCACAGCCTGTTAGCCTATTGGTGCTCATAAAAACCTGGAATGGAATTGAGGACAGCTTTGCTGGAGGGCATTTTGACACCAAACATGGCTGAAGCTAAAAGAACACGCTCAAAGAACTATACTGAGTATGAAAAAACTCCACTTAAACAAATTGTGGGAAATCATGCTGTTATTGAAAGTAAAGGCCATAGTGCTGCTATTGAACAAAGGAAGAGGAGTGCTTGGGCTGCCATTTGCAGTGAATTCAATGCAAATGAAAATGTAACCACAAGAGCGGTACAGCAACTGCAGGTGAGACATGTCTATTATGAATTCACACAGATGTCATATAGTTTTGTGACATTGTTTATATTGAATGATATCTGCCTTCATAGACTCTGTGGAAGAACATCAAATTAGATTTGAAAAAAAGGAATGCAGAGGCCAGAAGAGAGAGATTTACTACTGGTGGTGGACCCCCACCTAGTAAAGACAAGACCGATGAATTGGCTGACTTGTTGACTGGGATATTAGAGGACCAGCAACCTCTGGATGGTATACCAGATGATGACCATTTGGACAGTGGACATGAAGAACTGAGCGCAAATGGTAAATTTACCATAGAAAGTAAATTAGTTACCTCATTCTGTACATACAGATTATTCCACTGTCTGTGTCTATCTTTATTTTTATTTAATTCTAAGGACCATGTGAGTTTTTGTATCCAACAGTGTTCTTTTCCCAGAGGAAATCATTCTAACCCTGGTGGAAGAGCCAGTGCACAGTGACTGTGCACCCTCCACATCTGGTATGGCATCCCAGAGAAAAGATGCTGCCACCACCTTCCAGCAGAGACCAAAAAGGATGTCCATGCATGAAAAGTTAGCCTTTGAATTTCATGAGCAGAAAATGAAATATCTGAAAGAAGAGCATGACATGAAAATGAGAATTCTACAGGTCGAATTGGATATGAAATTAGAAGAGAGAGCTGTTCAAAGAAAGATGCATGAGAGAATGTAATGAAATACGTTGTGAAAATAACATTTTTCTCACTTGACAAGAGTGTGAGTATTGTAGTCACCACAACCTACATTTTAGAACAGGATTGGTTAAGTTTCTCATTTAATTTTTCAGCACACTATTTATATATGTTGTACACAACAAACACTATTAAGGCAAAAACAAGCCATAATCAATATATTCCATGGTTAAATGTATCTTTTTTCTCACTGAAGTGCTGCAATGTGAAAGCAGCTCTGAGCGCAAGTCCTCCTTGGTTATTTCCTGCCACGGGCATGGGCACATCTGAATCATTCTGGTCTTCCATTGGAGGGTCAGGACAATTATGCTGCTTCAGGTAGTTGTGCAGCACAGCTGTAGCAATGATCACCTTGCAGCATCTACTTGGCTCAAAACGAAGTGTATTGCGTAAAGAATGGAATCGATTCTTCCACACTCCAAACATACGCTCGACCATCCCTCTAGTGCGAATATGAGCTCTGTTGTATCTTTGCTGCTGAGTTGTTGTGGGATGTGGCCAAGGTGTGAATACATAGGAACTCTGAGCATATCCACTGTCACCAGTAGTCCACTATGTTGCCCTCTCTCAAACTGAGCACACAATGAAGAGTTGTGAAAAATCCTTGAATCATGTGTTGCTCCTTTCCAACAGGCAACAATGTTTGAAAACTCTAAATTGGGAGTGCATACAGCCTGAACATTGATGGAAAACCAGTTCTTACGGTTCCTGTACTCCTCAGCATCAGGAGTTGATGGACACTTGATTTCAACATGACATCCATCTATATAGCCAATCACTCCCGGGAAGTTCCCATATTCATAGAATCGCACTTTATAGTTGGCTTGCTCAGCAGCATCAGGGAACTTGATGTACAGATTTCTCAGTTCACAAATGGCACTGCATACATTGTAAACTATTCTACACACTGTTGCTTCACTGACACCACACAAATCACCAGTCTCACGATGAAAGGTTCCAGATGGCAAAAATCTTAAAGTGATCAGAACTGGGAGAGAACTGGGTACAGGCCTTCCTCTTTGAGACATGGAGGAAAGTCTAGGCTCAAGCAAAGTAATGATCTCCAGTACATCTTCTTCGTACATACGGTCTGGGAAAGTTATTTCATCAAACTGATTCTATGGACTACTCCTATCCACAAGTATTTGTCTGGCTGGCCTCTGTAGTGAATACTGGTCTTCATTTAGATATTCCAAATACTCCATGCTCCCAAACCATCTGTGCTCCCTTTCACAAACAGTACTAAGCTGAAGTTAAACCTGCCTCTTTGCAGGATTAATATAAACTTCAATTTAGTCCTAGAGTAGCTCTAATCTACCCTCTTGCAATTGGCTTTGTTTAATCCAGAACAGACTAAATCTATGACTATTTTAAGTTAAGTCTGTGCAAGTGACTTAAAGTTAAGCCAGCTCAAACAGCATTTTAGTCTGGGACTAGGCTTAAGCCTTGTCTGCGAAACCGGGCATATATGTTACATATAAAATGATCAATTTTTATAGTTTAAACCAACCAAACAACATATTAAGGAATCAATTATAGCTTTGATTAATTGCCAACTGTTTTGATAATGAATTATTGGTTTGGTCACTTCGATTGATTTCAGCCTCTCAGATGTGAATATTTTCTGGTCTCTTATGAAACAACAGAAGTTTGAGAAGTTTAGCTGAAGGTTTTATATTTCTGATATTTTAAATACCAAACAATTGATCAATTAATCCACAAAATAATGGAAAGATTAATTGATGATGAATGATTGTTGTTGCAGTCCAAAGTAGTCTAAATAATAAAATATATAAAAACACTGCAGAACGAGTACTTTTACTTTTAATACTTTAAGTACATTTTGTTAAAAATATACTTGTACTTGTAGTTTAAATGCAGAACTACTGATGGAGTATTTGTACCTTTCAGTAGTAGAAAGTAACTAAGTACATTTACCCAAGTAATGCTCTTATGTACATTTTTGAAGTACTTTACTCGTGTATTTCCATTTTATACTACTTATACTTCTACTCCACTACAATTCAGAGGGGTCTATTGTAGTTTTTACTCCATTACATTTATATGTTTACTTTTAGTTTCTAATTACTTTGTTGATTGTGATTATTAACACAGAATATAAATCACCTAAGTAACCATGTTATCATAGATTTAGCTCTGCAGCAGAATGAACACATTCATAAACAATCATATAAAGTGTATTACTCTGAAAAGAGCCGTTTGGTATAATGAGTACTTTTACTTTGGGTACTTTAAGTACGTTTTGAAGATACTTATGTTGTGTGCAGAGTGTTATTAATGTCATAATAAAAGGGACAGAGAGGACTGTGATGTCTCACCGTCCTCTCCGTCCGTCTCCAGTCACAGTCATAATAACTGTGACCACCAGAGGGCATCAGAGAGCTTCTGTGATCCTTAACATACAAATATTATTATAAACAATTAACGCAGCAGAAATAAACCATCTCTGTGCTCAGACTGTCCCAGATCTGCCAGCAGACGGTCTTTAATGTGCTCACTGATGTCTGAAGAGCTTCAAACTTTTCCCATGATGCACTGCAGTTAGACAACACCTGGTAATCATGCTGGACTGTGTTAAAGCAGCAGAGAGTCGTAGTGAGTGGTACATGTACTACCTGCGGTACATGCTCTTATAGTACATGTACCACATGTAGTACATGTACCTCTTATAGTACATGTACCACATGTAGTACATGTACTATAAGAGCATGTACCGCAGGTACATCAGCCTGTTTATAATAAGAGGCTGAGAGGAAACGTGACGTGAACACAGTCAGACTGAATCAAGTGTTTTCTCTGTCAGTGAAACACTGAACACCTGAGCAGCGTCTTAATCAACCACTCAAAGCTTGATTCATTAATTAGTGAAGCTAATGGAGCTACCTTTAATTAGGACCTGCTTCTGCTCTGTAATTACTGCTTTCATTTTTAAAGAGCCCCATTTTCCCTACACACACACACACACACACACACACACACACACACACACACACACACACACACAGCTGCTTCAGGTTCTGAGACGACGTGTCAGTAAACGTGTCGGCTCGTTAACGCTCATTAAATGAACAGTCTGAAGATGTAAATGAGTGAATACTGACGTGTGATGTGAAACCGACAGAGCAACATTAGTTTTATATAAAATATCTTCTATATGAAAATATTCAGACTCTTTTATCTGCTTTGTTCAGCAGTTTGACTTTAATTCAGTGTTTATCAGAGCTGAAGCGTCAATGAGAGGAAACATGTTGCATTAATGAAGATATAAAATGAGCTGCAGTCATCTTACAGAAGAGTCACTGTTCTCCTGGGAACCATGATGTCAACACATCCAACAGCTGATTAAAACACTGATTAATGAAGCTTTAATAAGCTAAATATAATATAAATACAAGTATAACATAAAGAGAGACACTGTCATTATTATTATTATTATTATTATTATTATTATTATCATTATTATTATTATCATTATTATCATCATTATTATTATATCATTATTATTATTATTATTATCATTATTATTATTATTATTTGAGTGTTTGAACGTCTGAAGATTTAAAAACTGACGTCAATCGTTTCTTCTGACTGAAGACAAGACACACACACACACACACTCACATGCACACACACACACTCACACACACACACACACACACACACACACACACACACACACACACACAGCTCACTCTACATGTATTTTGATATTGAACATGATTTCAGGAGAAACTAACTCTCATCAGTCTTCAGTCTGATGTTCGGACCTGAAATCAGACATTTTTTGTGTTTTTATTAAAGAACAGATGATGTTTCCATGGTGACGCTCACCTCTCTGACACTTGATGATGTCATCATTGTGTGCCACAGCTGGACCAGTGATATGAAGCAGTGACCTTCAGTCTCACACCTGCTCCCAGTGAGATCAGAGCTTCAACTTCCTCATGAAACACTTCTTCTGTGAACCTGCAGTGACGTGACGAGCTGCTTCAGGCTGCACAGTATAAATATATAGAATATATTTTATGTAAATATATAGAATATATTTAATGCACATATATAGAATATATTTTATGTAAATATATAGAATATATTAATATAAATGTCTTCAGATTGTGGAGCTCAGTAGCACAAAGACTCAAAAAAACATCTGAAGAGACAGAGTGTTTAGAAGATGAGAGACTTTAAATATTCTGCTGTTACAAACAGACACAGAGCGTTTTCTCTTCCTCAGTCTTTATGTTTGGGCTGAACCAGACTGGCTCCTCCTCTTTCTCATGCAAATCACTGAGTACAAACAATTGAAGCATCTTGTTATAATCCAGAACAGTTTGTTCATGAGGCTGCTGCAGTTCAGTCAGAGAGTCAGCATCACGTCGTCTGTGTGATCAGGTCAGAGGTCCCGTTCGTGTTCCCTTCCTTCATCTGTGCTTTTATTCTGACAGTCACATACAGTCCATACAGTCATGAGCTGATGGGTATTATTAGCTCATCTTCAGTCAACGCAGTGCTGATCGGCTTTGACATCATCATCATCATCATCATCATCTGAAGGAACGCCTGCAGCCTCGACTCGTCTGAGACGCTGCGTTCAGATCATGTGACATGTTTCAGCCTCAGATATTTTAATCATATAGAAACGATGTTCTGTTCTGGATCGTCCACAAACAGAAGCTCAGGAACAACTTAACATTTCAACATGTCAGACACAAAACTTCAGTCACGTATAAATCAAAGAGTCTGTTGGACTGTTGGTTGTTTCAGACTCAACACACACGAATGAAAAACAACACAGGAACATCTGAGGTGAGTCATGGTCACAGTGTGTCTGTGCACACAGCTGGAACAGGGTCCACCTTTCCTATAGGTGGACCATCGTCTGACCCTGTCGGTCCACCTGTCCTACAGGTGGAGCAGCTGAGACCCTGAGAGGAAACTGAACTGCATGTGTGTTTGGAGCCAGCGCCCAGTTACATCCACTGTTTAAGGTTCAAATAGTGACATGTTGATCACTTTGACAGATACCACTCTCATTCTGTACCTCTGGAGCTAACAGCCAGTTAGCTTAGCTTAGCTTAACATAAAGACTGGAAAAAGTTAGCCTCCTGTTTCTAGCTTGACATCATATTAAAAGTAAAACAGTTATGAAGCTCATTAATTCAATATACTGCCACAAACAGCTGCATGTCTGATCCGATCATTCAGGACTGATGGGTAACATGTGAAGGGCTGAAAGACGGGGCGACCTCTCACTTGGCCCAGTTGTTCTGTACCGTACCGAAGCACGACTATCCCTCCTCCCCTGCTGTCCTGCACTCACATTGCTCCGGCCGCAACCGGGCCTGAGCACGGTTAGCTCTTGTCCGTACATCATCACGTCACAGCACAACATGACTTTACTGACTTTGTGTGGTTCTGGTCGTACACGGCCGAGGACGTGTACAGTGTTCGAGCACGGTACCGAGCGCTCACACTAGTCAAACAAACTGGACTTTGGGGGACAAACGTGTCTGGGCATGGTACAGATTGCGTTGTGTGAGTCCAATCTGACCTCTCAGATCATTGGAGAAGAGACCAAAGCTGAAGATATAAAATCAGATATTATTTTTACTGAGAGATTTTGGATCTGCTGCCACCTGATGCAGCTGACATCACAGATCTCAGCACTACCCTTTAATGAGACCATCAGAACCTGAAATTAATCTACACACTTATTTCAGAATATTTCCAGGAAATGATGCAGATTAAATTAGACTTTTTCTTCATAAATTACTTCTACATTTTTCTTAATGTAACCGGGCGCTGGCCTGAAAAAGGCTGTTTCATGTCGTAAACATGAACTCAAATGGTTCCTGATGAGCAGAAGCATCAGAATTACCTCCCAGAGGAGGAACAATGAGGAAGAACAGAGAGAAACGAGTCTCATTCGTCTTAAAGCTCCTTCTATTGAAATGACTTTCAGCTCCTCTCGTCTGTGGCTCAACAGATTAAACTCTGCAGCTCAGAAATAAAAACGGCTCCTCATAAACAGCAGGCTTTGAAGTCAGCCATTTAAAATAGGATTTACATGAATAAATAAATGTGTGGCGCTCCACATGAAGGCAGACGGCTTTAAGTGATCACACATGACGCTACAGATAATACTGACAGGTTATTAATAAACACCAGCTGCTCTGGTTCTGTTCCACTCTGCAGTGATCCAGTATGAAGATAAGAAACAATCAGAGTTCATACGAAACTGTTTTATTGATCATCATTCATTCAGTCTGTCTGTATGAATGAACAATGAGACCCTGTTTTTTTACTGATGCTCCGTGTACAGTATAAAAAATAATAACATTAAAAATAATAACAACTGTCATGACGGGTTCAGGAGCATTACATAATCAAATCCACCCACTGAATCTGAACCATGGAGTTTGATGATGCTAACAATGAGCTAACATTCATGCTCTGTTAGCTGCTCCACACGTCACAAACACACAGTTTGATTTAAAAAGGCAGGTCGATGTTGAACTGGTTTCATATTGAGCCAAATATCACATCTGTAATTCTGAACGTAACCACCAGGTGTCACAATGACTCAGCTGCTCCTGAGTGAAACATAATGAATGTCGATGAATGAGAGAGCAGCGCCGGGCTCTGAGGCCATTTGACTCAGTGGTCACACAAACGATGAACACGTCTGTAACACTGTGAGAGAGGCGGCTGTAGATGATTGGATCCATTCTGTCCGATAACATCTGGACAGTCTGAAGATCCGCGCCTCATTTCATCCTCAATTCCAGTTAGCAGAGAGCTAAACAGGAAGTTTAGTCTCTAGTGGGCGCGCTCTGTGGGCCGCATCACCAGGAAGCCATGTGGAAGATCTATCAGCGTAAAACTGTTCTGGCTTCATGAGCAGCTGAGCAGCTTTCATATGACTGACTGAGGCTCCACTTCTGATCTGGACCCAGATTTACCTTCAGGGATCCACATGAGCATCACAACACAGGAAGAGTCTCATTGTGACAAAAGCCGGTTCAGTGGATTTAAACAGACCAGACACAGAATCAGGAGAGATAAACTGTTAGATAAGTTAATGAGTCTTAATGAGTCGGCCTATCAGAGCCTGTCCCGGCCCGGTCCGTCTGTCTCTGTCTCTCTGTAACATTTGAGTTCATGGATGGAAACAGAATCGGACGTCTGTGGTCTGCTGATTCTGGATCAGTCTGTGCTTACATGATAGTGACAGCTTCTGTTTGGTTCCATGTTAGGAGACCTCTCAGAATCTTCATCCTCCTCCTCCACCTCCTCCTCCTCCTCCTCCTCCTCCTCCTGGTCCTGGTCCTGGTTCTTATCGGTACGGCGGTTCAGGTTGTTGAGGGTTCGGCCTGTACAGCTGCTGGACTCTGACCGGCCGCCCGTTAGCCGGCCAGCCACCCGGTAACTGTCCGATGACCCTGAGGCCTACGGGATGGCCGTGTCCTGGCAGCGGGCTGCTGGGGCTCAGGATGTGGGTCTGACCTGGTTCTGGTGGTGGGGTACTGCTTTGATATCCTGGGGCCGAGGCAGGGGGAGACAGGGGGTAATGTGGGAGGAGGATGGCTGGTGTGAGGCCATATCGTACCTGGAACACTCTGAGAGGTCCCTGAGCCACGAAGCCGTTGGGCCTCTGAGGCTCCTGGTTCTGATCCGAGTCCGTCTTCTCCTCTGGGACTTCACTCTCCTCGGCTCTCCTGGATTTATCCGGCTGCCTCCTGGCCTGGGAGACCTCCTGCATCTTCTCGGCCTGAGCCCGGCGGATATGATACATCTTCCTGGAGCTTTGGAAGGACTCCAGGAACTCCTCCAGGCCCACGTTTCCCTCCATGAACTTCTCCAGCAGCTCCTGTGAAGACGGGAACACAAACAAACGACATGAGATGAGTCACAGAGGGAGGTCAGGATGAAGAGGATTTCATCAGTTTATACATGAACTCTGGAGCAGTTTGACAAACACAGGATTTCACCGTTTCACACAGCTAACGGCTAAGAGCTAATGGCTACAACTTAGTGACTAACACTCCAGTATTTGGCAGAGCTTTAAAGCTGTGTGATGTCTGTCTCTCTCTCTCTCTCTCTCTCTCTCTCTCTGTGTGTGTGTGTGTGTGTGTGTGTGTGTTAACAGGATGTCAGTGTGGCTGTGAGGTGACCTCTGACCCTGAAGTTTTATTTATGCGATTGTTTCAAAGCCTCTTGTGATTAAAGAGGAAACTGTTATTTACAGTTTGGTCAGTTTACACTCAGTGTGTTCCCTGAACACACCAGACCCTGAACACACCAGTCCCTGAACACACCAGACCCTGCAGGAAGGTGCAGCTGAGTTAAAGCTGAAGCTGACACCTCTCTGTGTGGCCTCATTTCAGCTCAGATCTGAACTGATTCAATCAAAGCTGCTCAGTTTAGAGGCTGCAGGCTGATTTAAACCACTGTGAGCCTCAGTCTTCACACAACAAGCTAAAGTTCAGCGTCTTTCATCAGATGTATGTTCATGTCGGTACCTGAAGAGGAATCTGTGTTCATAAAGACGCCTTTTTGACTTCAGGCGACTCAGGAAGAAGCTTTCTGTCTGACACCAGGAGAAACATATAGTCACGACTGAATACAGCTGAGAAACTGATCAATTCACTGTAACAGCCATGAAGAGTTGATTATTGAAGAGATGATTGTCTGAGAGGAAATCATCAGAGACATTTATCTGTGCATTGATTCAGAACCAGCAGATATTAAAGACAGATATATATATATACATATATATATATATACACACACACACACACACATATATATATACACACACACATATATGTGTATATATATACATATATATATTTGTATGTATTATGTATATACGAGTATTTCTATTTCTGCTCTAGCTCTTCTGCTTAACTTTTTATTATATTGTTAAGTTTTTACTATTATTATTGTTTATTGTTATATTGAACTGTTCTTTGGCTGCTGTGACGCACAAATGTCCCTGTTTATGGGATAATAAAAGGAATAATAAAATAATAATAATAATAAAGGAATTTCTGATTCTGATTGTGTGTATGTCTGATGTTATTTGCCTCCTGAAATGTTTTAATCCTGGTTGTTGTGCTGTTTACATAAATAAATCATTATTATTATTGTTAATATACATCATAATGTTACAGCTCTGTGCACAGTGTAGTGCAGTGACCCGAGAGGAAGAGATGTTTGTTGATGTGTGCAGTCAAGAAGAAGACTTGAGTCATCTACAGCTCTAACATATAACTCTAACATAAAGCTCTAACATAAAGCTCTAACATAAAGCTCTAACGTACAGCTCTAACATAAAGCTCTAACGTACAGCTCTAACATAAAGCTCTAACATACAGCTCTAACGTACAGCTCTAACGTACAGCTCTAACGTACAGCTCTAACATACAGCTCTAACATACAGCTCTAACGTACAGCTCTAACGTACAGCTCTAACATAAAGCTCTAACATAAAGCTCTAACATAAAGCTCTAACATAAAGCTCTAACGTACAGCTCTAACATAAAGCTCTAACGTACAGCTCTAACATATAGCTCTAACGTACAGCTCTAACGTACAGCTCTAACGTACAGCTCTAACATACAGCTCTAACGTACAGCTCTAACGTAAAGCTCTAACATAAAGCTCTAACATAAAGCTCTAACGTACAGCTCTAATGTACAGCTCTAACATAAAGCTCTAACATACAGCTCTAACATACAGCTCTAACGTACAGCTCTAACGTACAGCTCTAACGTACAGCTCTAACATAAAGCTCTAACATAAAGCTCTAACATAAAGCTCTAACGTACAGCTCTAACATAAAGCTCTAACGTACAGCTCTAACATACAGCTCTAACGTACAGCTCTAACGTACAGCTCTAACGTACAGCTCTAACGTACAGCTCTAACATAAAGCTCTAACATACAGCTCTAACGTACAGCTCTAACGTAAAGCTCTAACATAAAGCTCTAACATAAAGCTCTAACGTACAGCTCTAATGTACAGCTCTAACGTAAAGCTCTAACATAAAGCTCTAACATAAAGCTCTAACATAAAGCTCTAACGTACAGCTCTAACATAAAGCTCTAACGTACAGCTCTAACATAAAGCTCTAACATACAGCTCTAACGTACAGCTCTAACGTACAGCTCTAACATAAAGCTCTAACATAAAGCTCTAACATAAAGCTCTAACATAAAGCTCTAACGTACAGCTCTAACATAAAGCTCTAACGTACAGCTCTAACATATAGCTCTAACATACAGCTCTAACGTACAGCTCTAACGTACAGCTCTAACATAAAGCTCTAACATACAGCTCTAACGTACAGCTCTAACGTAAAGCTCTAACATAAAGCTCTAACATAAAGCTCTAACGTACAGCTCTAATGTACAGCTCTAACATAAAGCTCTAATGTACAGCTCTAACATAAAGCTCTAACGTACAGCTCTAACATAAAGCTCTAACATACAGCTCTAACATAAAGCTCTAACATACAGCTCTAACATAAAGCTCTAACGTACAGCTCTAACGTACAGCTCTAACATAAAGCTCTAACATACAGCTCTAACATAAAGCTCTAACATACAGCTCTAACATAAAGCTCTAACGTACAGCTCTAACGTACAGCTCTAACATAAAGCTCTAACATATAGCTCTAACATACAGCTCTAACGTACAGCTCTAACGTACAGCTCTAACATAAAGCTCTAACATACAGCTCTAACATAAAGCTCTAACGTACAGCTCTAACATAAAGCTCTAACATAAAGCTCTAATGTACAGCTCTAACATAAAGCTCTAACGTAAAGCTCTAACATAAAGCTCTAACATACAGCTCTAACATACAGTTCTAACATAAAGCTCTAACATACAGCTCTAACATAAAGCTCTAATGTACAGCTCTAACGTACAGCTCTAACATAAAGCTCTAACGTAAAGCTCTAACATAAAGCTCTAACATACAGCTCTAACATACAGTTCTAACATAAAGCTCTAACGTACAGCTCTAACATAAAGCTCTAACATAAAGCTCTAATGTACAGCTCTAACATACAGCTCTAACGTACAGCTCTAATGTACAGCTCTAACATACAGTTCTAACATACAGCTCTAACATACAGTTCTAACATACAGCTCTAACGTACAGCTCTAACATACAGCTCTAACATAAAGCTCTAATGTACAGCTCTAACGTACAGCTCTAACATAAAGCTCTAACATAAAGCTCTAACATAAAGCTCTAACGTACAGCTCTAACATAAAGCTCTAACGTACAGCTCTAACATATAGCTCTAACATACAGCTCTAACGTACAGCTCTAACGTACAGCTCTAACATAAAGCTCTAACATACAGCTCTAACGTACAGCTCTAACGTAAAGCTCTAACATAAAGCTCTAACATAAAGCTCTAACGTACAGCTCTAATGTACAGCTCTAACATAAAGCTCTAATGTACAGCTCTAACATAAAGCTCTAACGTACAGCTCTAACATAAAGCTCTAACATACAGCTCTAACATAAAGCTCTAACATACAGCTCTAACATAAAGCTCTAACGTACAGCTCTAACGTACAGCTCTAACATAAAGCTCTAACATACAGCTCTAACATAAAGCTCTAACATACAGCTCTAACATAAAGCTCTAACGTACAGCTCTAACGTACAGCTCTAACATAAAGCTCTAACGTAAAGCTCTAACATAAAGCTCTAACATACAGCTCTAACATACAGTTCTAACATAAAGCTCTAACGTACAGCTCTAACATAAAGCTCTAACATAAAGCTCTAATGTACAGCTCTAACATACAGCTCTAACGTACAGCTCTAATGTACAGCTCTAACATACAGTTCTAACATACAGCTCTAACATACAGTTCTAACATACAGCTCTAACGTACAGCTCTAACATACAGCTCTAACATACAGCTCTAACATACAGCTCTAACATAAAGCTCTAATGTACAGCTCTAACGTACAGCTCTAACATAAAGCTCTAACATAAAGCTCTAATGTACAGCTCTAACATAAAGCTCTAACATAAAGCTCTAACGTACAGCTCTAATGTACAGCTCTAACATACAGCTCTAACATACAGCTCTAACATACAGCTCTAACATACAGTTCTAACGTACAGCTCTAACATACAGCTCTAACATACAGCTCTAACATACAGTTCTAACATACAGCTCTAACATACAGTTCTAACATAAAGCTCTAATGTACAGCTCTAACATAAAGCTCTAACATACAGCTCTAACGTACAGCTCTAACATACAGCTCTAACATACAGCTCTAACATACAGCTCTAACGTACAGCTCTAACGTACAGCTCTAACATAAAGCTCTAACATAAAGCTCTAACATACAGCTCTAACATACAGCTCTAACATAAAGCTCTAATGTACAGCTCTAACATAAACTCCAACATACAGCTCTAACGTACAGCTCTAACATACAGCTCTAACATACAGCTCTAACATACAGCTCTAACATAAAGCTCTAACGTACAGCTCTAACGTACAGCTCTAACATAAAGCTCTAACATAAAGCTCTAACATACAGCTCTAACATACAGCTCTAACATAAAGCTCTAACATAAAGCTCTAACGTACAGCTCTAACATAAAGCTCTAACATACAGCTCTAACATACAGCTCTAACATAAAGCTCTAACATAAAGCTCTAACGTACAGCTCTAACATAAAGCTCTAACATAAAGCTCTAACGTACAGCTCTAACATAAAGCTCTAACATAAAGCTCTAACATACAGCTCTAACATAAAGCTCTAACATAAAGCTCTAACGTACAGCTCTAACATACAGCTCTAACATAAAGCTCTAACGTAAAGCTCTAACATAAAGCTCTAACGTACAGCTCTAACGTACAGCTCTAACATAAAGCTCTAACATACAGCTCTAACATAAAGCTCTAACATAAAGCTCTAACATAAAGCTCTAACGTACAGCTCTAACATACAGCTCTAACATACAGCTCTAACATACAGCTCTAACATACAGCTCTAACATCAAGCTCTAACGTACAGTTCTAACGTACAGCTCTAACACAGTTTCTATAGAAGTCAGAACAAAAAGATTTGAGTGTGAAACAGTACATATTTGCTGGTTCGTGAAGACATTTGATGACCTGATGAGCAGATATTTATGATCAGGATCAAACATGGTTGATTGACTGCAGCAGCATTAAGGAGGAAGAGGAAGATGAGGAGGAAGAAGAGAAGGAGGAGGAGAAGGTAGAGGAGGAATAGTAGGAAGAGGAAGAAGAGGAGGTAGAGGAGGAAGAGAAGGAGGAGGAGGAGGAGGTAGAGGAGGAAGAGAAGGAGGAGGATAAGTAGGGGGAGGAAGAGGAGGAGGAGGAGAAGGAGGAGAGCAGTTTTTACCTCAGAGTGCTCCTCAGCTCGAGCCACCTCCTCCTGCAGGAGGTTGTGAGCCATCTGTAGACTGTTCTTCTGACCACGAGACTCTGAAACAAGACAGAGAGACAGCACTGATGAAGAGGAGGAAGAGGAGGCAGGACTCCACAGTAACCAGTTAACCAGAGCAGAGAGGAGAATGAAGAGGAGGAAGAGGAGGCAGTGACTCCCTTTAAGTGTTAGTTATAACAACAGTACATGTTATTTCTGCTCTGTGGCCCGTGTTGTATGTTCATGCTGTAGTACAACACACAGACAGTTTTCTCTCACACATCCGTTTGTCTGTCTGTAGTTTATTTCTGTCTCATTGTCTCACTGCAGACTGTAAGAACCACAACACCTGTGACTCAGGTGTCAACATATTCTGAGAAAATGCTCAGAGCCTTAAAACACATCTGCTTATGTCCCTTATTCAATATCCTGAGGACATGACTTCAGTCACATCAGAACAACAGTTTGTTGATATGAAAATATTAAACAGGAAGAGAACCAACAGAGTCAGAGCAGCTCACTTCCTGTCTGATACAACATGTGTGTTACAAGGTTCATTATGTGTTTGAGCGATGGATGAGAAAAACAAGACAAAACAAAAACAAACTGATCTGTGGAGTGTTGAGGATGAGTTCATGAGTCTGATGACTGAAGCTGCTCTGTAGTCTGATGGTCTGGATCTCCTGCCACATGGCAGCAGATACTTCTGTATCTGTAGTCAGGTGGCAGCAGATACTTCTGTATCTGTAGTCAGGTGGCAGCAGATACTTCTGTATCTGTAGTCAGGTGGCAGCAGATACTTCTGTATCTGTTGTCAGGCGGCAGCAAGATGATCAGCGATGTTGATTCTCAGGAACCTGACATTGTTCACCTGCTCCACCTCAGCTCCACCACCACTATCATCAGACGACACCACCATCATCATGACGGTGGTTTGTCCTCATACTTCACTAAGAGTCGTCCTGATGTCTGGAGTGCAGTCATGGTGTACAGAGTGAACAGAAGGGGGTGGAGCTCACAACTCTGGGAGGCTCTGGTGTTGAGCACTAAGGTAGAGGAGGTGTGACAGCCAATCAGACCTGTCTGGGCTCTGCTTGAGAGGAAGTCCAGTATCCAGATGAGTGTTTAGTTTCCAGTCAGCTTCATGGTGAGATTGTGTTGAATGCTGAGCTGAAATCAACAAACAGCATCCTGATGCAGCTGTTCTTATACTCCAGCTGTGTGCAGACTGAGTGGAGGGCAGTGGATACGACATCCTCTGTGGTTCTGTTGGCTGGTACATGCAACTCTGGTCCATGTCCTCAGCATGTGTTCACCTCCCGGGTTCATTCATGACCCGGCTGACTGCAGAGTGTCCCGTCCCTCCAGGAGACGCTGTGACAGCCAGATAACCCCCCACAGGTCAGACTGGGTTTACTGGGAACTGTGGGCCAATCAGAGGTCAGAGTGAGTTCACAGGGAATTGTGGGCCAGTCAGAGGTCAGAGTAATGAGTGTAATAACTGTGAGGCCCTGAGGGACAGCTGTGACCCTCATCTGTGAAGGTTCCTGCTGCTCACTGAGGGACGAAGAAGTCTTTACATCTGATCACTGGAAACAGGAAACGTTACTCCTCTTCTTCACTGCTCTACATGACGTGTGTGTGTGTGATGAGAGGAGACAAGCTGCAACACACACACTCACACACAGCAGCTGAGTGTGTGTGTGTGTGTGTGACCTACATTTGATGGACCTCCTGAAGCAGAGATGAAGAGTAACACAGTTTGTCTCAGAGCACATGAGATTATGAAGAGGAGCACTGTTGATATGAGATGATGAAGAGGAGTATTGTTGATATGAGATGATGAAGAGGAGGAGTACTGTTGATATGAGATGATGAAGAGGAGGAGTACTGTTGATATGAGATGAAGCACGGATGGGAGCACAGGTAGGCGCAAGTACAATTGCTATTTACACAAAATGGTTGTATATATATATATATATATGTCTATATTATAAATATATATATATATATAAAAACATATATATATAAATATAAATATATATGTTTATATATATATATATATATTTATATATATATATAAATATAAATATATATGTTTATATATATATATATATATATATATATATATATATATATATATATATATATATATATAGTATATATATATATATATATATATGTGTCTGAAACAGACAGATGCGGGCCCTGAGCTCTGACTGTTGGGCACACACGGGCTGTGTCCCAATTCAGGGGCTGCATCCTTCGAAGGACGCAGCCTTTGCGGCATTCGAAGGTGAGTCCTTCGGAGAGACCCTTGAAGGTCGCGTCTAATGTTGTTAAATGGGACGGTCTAGCCTTTGGAGCATTTCCTGGTTGCGTCACCAGATGTTCCCGCCCTTACCCTTACATCACGATTTCTGCCACCCAGGCCCGCGAAAGTGACGATCTACACCACTTGATGTCGCCATTTTTTTTCTTTCTTTCTTTCCTTCTTTCTTCATTTTCGGGCGCACAAAGAATCTTGGGATATAGGAGGCCGCGAAGGATAGTAGCGGTGCATCCTCCAAAAAGAGGGAAAAGAAGGCGGCATTTGTGGGGTGCATTTAGAGGAGCCTTCGAATTGGGACAGCCTTCGCACGGCGTTGTGACATAACTGGCCTTCAAATGCGCCCTTCAAAGGATGCAGCCCCTGAATTGGGACACAGCCATGGGCCCTGAGCTCTGACTGTCAGGCACACGTGGGCCCTGAGCTCTGGCTGTCAGGATGTCTGTTCAGGTTCACAGTCAGCATTAAACCCTCTGCAGACCTCCATCATGTGGTGGAGGGAACTCAATGTGACAGAGGCCTGAGCAGCAAACAGCTGATGTCACCATATTAACTGACCTGCTGAGACCTGCAGGAGGAGTTCACCTGTCTCAGGCTGCAGGTAGAGACTGTAGAGACTCAGGCCTTACAGGCTCTCACAGAACACATTTGACAGCTGACCTGCTTTAGCATCGTCTCCATATCAATGAATGTGTCAGCTGGAAAGGACACAAGCACTCAGACTACATCGCTCCATTATAATGAATAAAAAGCTGCCAACTGTACTGAAGCAGTTAAAGGGGCACTGAGCTGCTGATTGTACACAAATAGGTCAGGATGTTACAGCTGAGGCCTCACAGGACACTACATGATCAGCAGAGAGTTTCAGCCTGAAGCTCTCAGGACTCAGTTGTCTGAACCATAAATGTTTTTCAAGTTGTGTTGTCAAGTACAAACTAACACACAGATTATGATACTCACTGAGAGGAACACTGATTTAACATTCATTCAGGATCACAGCTGAACTCTGCCACAGGAAATAATATTTATAACCAACATCATCCATATTTTCTACCCTGTGTGACTGTGTCCTGTCAGAAAAACAGATCAGCTCCATGACTTGTTCTTTCCTCCTGTGGTTGATGATGTTTCTGTTCAGAGGATTAAAGCTGCTGCAGACTGAACTTCTCTCACAGCTTCATATTTCATCTATTTTCTTCTCATGTGGAAACATAAAGTCTCTGATCGCCCTCATCACTGCTGACCTCACTGAGACACTTTACCATCATCCACTGATTTACTGTTCACAGACCCTGACACATAGATGTGTGATTTACAGTTTACATGATTAACAGTGTCTCAACACCGATTCTCTGCATCGTCATCTGTGTTAAAGTTTCAGATTTGGAGAGCAGGGACAGTTTCACTGCGGCTCTGATCCGCCTCCGGAGGTAGAATCAGAGCCGCAGCAGAGGAGAGACAGGTCTGCATGAATAGATAAGCCGGAGGCGTGGATCAGGAGTCTGATGGTGTTTACAGTCTGATGGTGTTCAGTCTGATGGTGTTCACAGTCTGATGGTGTTCACAGTTCACAGACGTGATGGTGTTCACAGTCTGACGGTGTTCAGTCTGATGGTGTTCACAGTCTGATGGTGTTCAGTCTGATGGTGTTCACAGTCTGATGGTGTTCAGTCTGATGGTGTTCACAGTCTGATGGTGTTCAGTCTGATGGTGTTCACAGTCTGATGGTGTTCAGTCTGATGGTGTTCACAGTCTGATGGTGTTCAGTCTGATGGTGTTCACAGTCTGATGGTGTTCAGTCTGATGGTGTTCACAGTCTGATGGTGTTCACAGTTCACAGACGTGATGGTGTTCACAGTCTGACGGTGTTCAGTCTGATGGTGTTCACAGTCTGATGGTGTTCAGTCTGATGGTGTTCACAGTCTGATGGTGTTCAGTCTGATGGTGTTCACAGTCTGATGGTGTTCACAGTCTGATGGTGTTCAGTCTGATGGTGTTCACAGTCTGATGGTGTTCAGTCTGATGGTGTTTACAGTCTGATGGTGTTCACAGTCTGATGGTGTTTACAGTCTGATGGTGTTCACAGTCTGATGGTGTTCACAGTTCACAGACGTGATGGTGTTCAGTCTGATGGTGTTCACAGTCTGATGGTGTTCAGTCTGATGGTGTTCACAGTCTGATGGTGTGCACAGTTCACAGATGTGATGGTGTTCAGTCTGATGGTGTTCACAGTCTGATGGTGTTCACAGTTCACAGACGTGATGGTGTTCAGTCTGATGGTGTTCACAGTCTGATGGTGTTCAGTCTGATGGTGTTCACAGTCTGATGGTGTTCAGTCTGATGGTGTTCACAGTCTGATGGTGTTCACAGTTCACAGACGTGATGGTGTGCAGTCTGATGGTGTTCACAGTCTGATGGTGTTTACAGTCTGATGGTGTTCAGTCTGATGGTGTTCACAGTCTGATGGTGTTCACAGTTCACAGACGTGATGGTGTTCAGTCTGATGGTGTTCACAGTCTGATGGTGTTCACAGTTCACAGACGTGATGGTGTTCAGTCTGATGGTGTTCACAGTCTGATGGTGTTTAGTCTGATGATGTTCAGTCTGATGGTGTTCACAGTCTGTGTTCACAGTTCACAGTCTGATGGTGTTGACAGTTTGATGGTGTTCAGTCTGATGGTGTTCACAGTCTGATGGTGTTCACAGTCTGATGGTGTTCAGTCTGATGGTGTTCACAGTCTGATGGTGTTCACAGTCTGATGGTGTTCAGTCTGATGGTGTTCACAGTCTGATGGTGTTCACAGTCTGATGGTGTTCAGTCTGATGGTGTTCACAGTCTGATGGTGTTCAGTCTGATGGTGTTCAGTCTGATGGTGTTCACAGTCTGATGGTGTTCAGTCTTATGGTGTTCACAGTCTGTGTTCACAGTTCACAGACGTGATGGTGTTCAGTCTGATGGTGTTCACAGTCTGATGGTGTTCAGTCTGATGGTGTTCACAGTCTGATGGTGTTCAGTCTGATGGTGTTCACAGTCTGATGGTGTTCAGTCTGATGGTGTTTACAGGAAGTTTACACTGTCTGTATCACACTGTGACGAACATGAAGACCAGCCAGTGATTTACTAACCTTCAGTCAGAGTTGAATTCTTTTATTGTGAAGCTGTAAAGTCCCAAACAAAGAGCTCTGTTCCTCCTCACATGTTCACTGTGTTCTCCACTTAGTCAGCTGTGTTCCCACAGGAAGTCAATATAAAGTTCACATTCACTCAGAAACAAACACATGATCCAGTTTACAGACCACACCCGACAACACAACTGTGAGACACGTTCAGTCCTGCAGCAGGATGCCCTCTGTCGTCTGTAACTGCTGTGTGTACAGAGGATTTACTGTGAGGTCACTCAGCAACACTGCAGCAGTCAAAGAGCTACAAAGCACCAACTGATCCTCCTCAGTCTGCCTACAAGACGACTACCTACTATAGTAGTTCTACTAAAGTGATCACAGGAGCCAATCATGAGGCTGGTTGTCACACAGCTGTTAAACTCAGGAGTGAGGGAGGGAGTAATGCTATGCAGGGTCGAGGTGAAGTCTGAACAAGTGAGTCTTGAATTAGCTACAGATTTCATCAGCTGTAGATAACTAGCCAGTGAAGCTAACTAGCCAGTGAAGCTGACATTAGCTTCATGAGTTGGTTGAATTCAGACTCCTGTTGAGGTTTAATGGTTTCTATCAGACTTGTTTTAAAATAACAATCATGTAAAAAAAAAAAAGGCTGAATGTACTTGACAGAAACAGACATGCTATCATGCTAAAAGACTGACGCTGAGCTAACACAGCTAACAGTTAGCATCATCAGCTGTGTTTTTGTAACATGTTTGCTGGTCCTGATATTATAAATATGATAAAATATCAGTTGTGGCATTATTTTAAAAACAGCTGAGGCTCCTGTGTGTTTGTGTTGTGAGTCTGTTGTTGGTCTCTCATAGCTTTAACATGTCGTTCTGAAAGTGTTAATAATAAAGTGAAACTCCGTCTCTTTGATTCACGGTCACTGACACCAGATCCAACACACACTCTGTGTGTGTGTGTGTGTGTGTGTGTGTGTGTGTGTGTGTGTGTGTGTGTGTTTTTAAATAGATGTGAAGCTGAGCTGAAAATATCTCTCAGTGATGTGATGATGTCAACATCTGACCTGCTATTAAAAGAAGAAACAGACTGAATAAATACAGACAGTATTATTTTATGTTAATGAATTAAATTGATTGTCTCTATATGAACTGTGTTTTCATTACATCACATGCTATATGAGTAAAGTAACAGTAGACTGAAGCATTGATTCTGAAGTTTGACCTGATAACATGTCACAACACTGAAAACATATTAATTAGTGAGTCTGGTTCAAACCTGCTCGATCTGGAAAGTGTCACAAAATGACTTTAGTTGTGAATTGGCAGAATACAAATAAAGACTGACTGACTGATTGACTGATTGATGTCCCACCTGTTCGTCACTGCAGCCAGGTGAGCTGTCAGGTATCAGGAGGAGTTGAAGTAGAGCTGAGAAGATTAATTGATTAGTTGCCAACAACTGAATTAATGACAGACTATTGTGATAATCAATTAATCAGTTTAAGTGATTTTTAAAGCAAGAACAGTCTCCATTCTACGGAAGCCCTCAGGGGCCAGTGAGTTCCTTTACTTTTTCCCATCTATGAAAACATGTGAAGTAGGAAAAAACATTTTGTTTTATTCGGTTCCACGCGTGAAACTTAAAAAGATTATTGTGACCAGATCACAAGTCATAAACACAGGAGAGAAAATAATTTAGATCAGAAATTGTCCCCTAAGGGCTTCCGTACCATCTTCTGCTGTCAGCTTGTTAAATGTGAATATTTTATGGTTTCGTCCTCTGTGACAGTAAACTGAAGATCTTTGGGGACATTTGAGGACAAACACTGATCAACATGTTTTAACAGTTTATCACATTTTAGAGAGAAAACAACTGACTGAAAATAATCAACACTGACACTCATCTGTAGTTACAGCTCTACATTAAATTACTGAAGTCACAAACTGTTCACTTATTTCTTTATTTTCTCCATTACATCATCTCTGTCAACACAATATCAGCTCAGAGCAACTAAAGCACCATTAAATGTTTTCATGGTCACGTTAAGACTTCAGCTCAGCTACAAACAGACACAGAGTGATGTTACTGACAATCATCTTTTAACTTTAACTTTACTGAGAGACTGTGTGTGTGTGTGTGTGTGTGTGTGTGTGTGTGCGAGTGTGTGTGTGCGAGTGTGTGTTATCACAGGCAGGAAACAGACACAGCAGTCAATAACAGTTATAGATAGTCTGCAGCAGATGTTAGTTTCACCTCCACCTGAGGACACTGACACGGTGTGTGTGTGTGTGTGTGTGTGTGTGTGTGTGTGTGTGTGTGTGTGTGTGTGTGTGTGTGTGGCCTCTACCACACAGGAAGTCTGAAACAATACATGAGATCTACGATGAAGAGAAACCTCCTCATTCATCTCTTTTCTCAGTAAATGAGAGTCAGATGTTTGAGGAAGGACGGACCCCCGCCCATCCTGCTCTGCTGGGGAGGTGGGACAACACACACACACACACACACACACACACACACACACACACACACACACACACACACACACACACACACACACAAGAAGTTTAACATTCCTCCATCAGAGGCCGGCAGCTGAGCTGCAGCTCACACTCATTCATCAGTGAACAGCTACAGTCACTGTTAGAAAACAGGATTTATTTCCCTCCTGCTCCTCTGACGCTCTGATGCTCTGAGTCTCGTCTGACAGGAGCTCTTTATGAAAGACGTGTCATGGTGCCCTGCAGCCGGCCTGTCAGGAGCAGGACTCTTCTGAACAAAGACAATCCTCCTCTCAGACACAGACTCCCTGACAACTGCCGCAGCTTCCTGCTGACATCTGATCTGCTCTGATTGGTTCCCATGACCAAACTGAGGCCACGCTGAGGCTCAACACTGAGGCTTTTATTGTGAAACAGGCTAAAGACTGAAGCTTTTATTGTGAAACAGTCTGGTTTCATTCTGCTTTCTATGTAACAGTAACCATCAGTAACCATCAGTTTCAGGTGAGACAGTGAGGAGCCACTGTGGTCAGAACAGGTATAATTAAACTGGACCGTTTGTTACGTCTCAGTAAACAGTCGGCTGTTTCAGGTCAAACACACAAAATCATCACATTTTTCTCCGGTTAAAGTCAAAGGTCTCAAACTGTTTCTGTGGACAAAAATTGCTTTTTCTCTCAAATCTTTGATCATCTGGCATGTCTCTCCTGTGTAACCCTAACCCTCCTCCACCTCCTCCTCCTCCTCCTCCTCTCTTTACAGCTGCTGTGAACTCACCGAGCTGACTCTGTTTGTCCCAGCAGCGGGTTGCCAGGTTGGACAGTTGTCTGTATTTTTCTGCCAGTTGCAGTTTGCCGTTACAGAGTCGAGGTCGTCGGGCCAGACTCTCCTCAGCTAAACTCCGATTGGTCGTCAGCAGCGTCTCTCTGTCCACCTGCAGCTCCTGAAACTGAACACAGACACAAAGTCAACACACGTCACATGAGGCGTCCACACAGTCCAACATGATTCAGACTGCAGCTGAGTGACTTCTGTGGATTTAACATCCAGTGAGAGTTCTGTTCAGAGGCACCAACACCATCTACATCACACCTGGATGACAGGTCCAATCACAGCCTGCTTCTCAAACCACCATCAGGTCCATGATTCAGACCAAACTTACAAACAGACAGACGGAAGAATCAGGTGACGACACACCTCATACCAGATGTTTTCTACTGTTATCCTTCAGTCACCGATCTGTGATAATCAAACTCATTGATTTGACTCATCACAGTTCTGATTGTTGTTCACATTAAACTTTAGGCTCTGTGTCATGCAGTGACATCAGTGTGTTAGACTGTGACATCAGTGTGTCAGACGGTGACATCAGTGTGTCAGACGGTGACATCAGTGTGTTAGACTGTGACATCAGTGTGTCAGACTGTGACATCAGTGTGTCAGACTGTGACATCAGTGTGTCAGACTGTGACATCAGTGTGTCAGACTGTGACATACATTTTGTCCAGCTGAATGAAACTGAACTGCTACTGGTGAGTAAAGAGAACTTGTAGACTCAGTGTTTAGGCATTCTGTGAAGAAAGTTAGTTGTAATATTTAATCTTGTGTAGATACTTTGTGTCAGTTGTTGTGAGACCATTGAAGCTAAGTAGCTATCAAGTGAGTTTCTGTCTAGCCAGGTGTGTTGAATAGCCTTGATTGTTGGGCGGAGCTAAGTCCGCATGAGGTAAATCTAGCCCATAAAGGCTAGTCACTACAGCGTCCGCTGCAGCGTCAGGACAGTCGAACGAAGACTGTTGAACAAAGACTTAGGGAGTCTGTCGAGGAAGTCCAAGTAACCCACTTTCCACCACCATTCCGAGCCATGGGTCCCTGCCAATCCCAGTCAGGACTTCTAACCGGAGAGGATTTCACTGGAGACCCTTTGCTCGAGGCCGTAATCCAGCCAATCTCCGCTACCTAACATTCTCCACCGGTACTGAACTTGAAGTACTAGGGGGGCTATGGAACTGCCAGTCTGCAGTCAAGAAGGTGGACACCATTTCAGCCTATGCCTCCCTGCAGACTCTCCACTTCCTGGCCCTCACAGAGACCTGGATCACCCCAGAAAACACTGCCACTCCAGCTGCCCTTTCAACTGCCTACTCATTCTCACACTCCCCGAGACAAACCGGTCGAGGAGGAGGAACTGGACTCCTCATCTCCCCCACGTGGACCTACCAGGTCCTTAGCCTTGACCACCTACCCAGATCTGCATTTGAATTCCACGCGGTCTCTGTCACCCTTCCTTTCAAGCTCAACATTGTGGTGATCTATCGCCCTCCCGGTCTTCTCTGCGACTTCTATGATGAGATGGACGCCCTCCTAAGCTGCTCCCCAGATGATGGCACACCGCTCATCGTCCTTGGGGACTTCAACATCCCCCCTGAGAAGCTGCGCTCATCTGAATTTATCAGCATCTTTTCCACATTTGACCTCACACTCTCCCCCTCTCCACCAGGCCGGGAACCAACTTGACCTTGTCTTCACTAGGTCCTGTAGTACCTCAGCACTCTCTGTTACCCCGCTCACTGTGTCTGACCACCACTTTGTCGCTTTCTCTCTCCCCTTGAAGTCCACCACCTCCCTCGCCCCTGCACCTCACACGGTCACCACTCGCCGCAACCTGAAATCCCTCTCTCCTTCCACTCTCTCCTCAACTGTTCTCTCCTCGCTACCATCCACAGAACAATTCTCTCAGCTGTCCACCGAGGAAGCCTCCTCCGCTCTGTTGTCCTCCCTCTCCTCCTCTTTAAACACTCTCTGTCCCCTCACCTCCTGACCGGCACGATCATCTCCCCCCTCCCTGGCTGTCTGAACCGCTACGAACCAACAGATCGGTGCTACGAGCAGCAGAGAGAAAATGGAAAAAAAATCACATCATCCTGATGACCTCGCTCACTACTACCACCTCCTGTCTGACTTCTCGTCAACGGTTTCAGCAGCCAAATCTGCCTTCTACCTGTCGAAGATCAACTTCTCTGCCTCCAACCCCAGGAAACTATTCGCCATATTCTCTTCTCTCCTCACCCCTCATACCACTCCCCCTCCATCCTCCTTCACTGCTGATGACTTTGCAACTTACTTTACGAAGAAACTAAAAGACATCAGCTCCTCATTTACTCCGATGCCCTCCCAGAAAGCACCTCCCCCAACCCTCACCTATGACAGCCTTACCTGCTTCAGCCCCCTCTCCTCTGAAGATGTTCACACACTAGTGAAGTCTAACCGTGCCACCACCTGTTCCCTCAACCAGATTCCCTCCTCTCTTCTCCAAAGCATCTTGCACGACATCCTGCCTTACCTCACCACCCTGATCAACTCCTCCCTCACTTCTGGCCATATTCCAGCTCCTTTCAAGACAGCTACAGTAAAGCCACTCCTAAAGAAACTCACTCTAGACTCAGCTGATATTCAAAACTACAGACCTGTATCTCTTCTTTCGTTCCTCTCTAAAACCCTGAAACGTGCTGTCTTCAACCAACTGTCCTCCTACCTTTCGCAAAATGACCTCCTTGACCCTAATCAGTCAGGCTTCAGGACTGCTCACTCCACTGAGACGGCCCTCCTCACAGTGACTGAGTCGCTCCGGGCCACCAGAGCCTCGTCCCACTCTTCAGTCCTCATCCTCCTTGACTTATCCTCTGCGTTTGACACAGTCAACCGCCAAATCCTCCTCTCCACTCTGGCCAAACTTGGCATTACTGGCTCTGCTCTAACCTGGTTCACATCATACCTGACAGAACGCACCTTTCAGGTCATGTGGAATGGCTCCTTGTCCAAACCCTGCTCCCTGAAAACTGGTGTCCCTCAAGGCTCAGTACTCGGACCGCTTCTGTTCTCATTATACACTAGATCACTAGGCTCTGCAATCACATCACATGGATTCTCTTACCACTGTTATGCTGACGACACCCAGCTGTTTCTCTCCTTTCCCCCATCCTCCAACACCCTTGTTGCCACGTGCATCTCGGAATGTCTGGCAGACATCTGAGCTTGGACAACTGCCCATCATCTCTTCATCCCGGGGAAAGACTGCCCTCACATGGACCTGTCGGTCACTGTTGAAGACGTCACAGTATCGCCTTCATCGACTGCAAAGAACCTGGGTGTAATCCTCGACGACGGACTTTCCTGCACCCCCAACATCACCGCGGTGGCCCGATCCTGCAGATTTGCCCTCTACAACATCCGCAGGATCTGGTCCTTCCTCACAAAGGAAGCAACGCAACTCCTGATTCAATCAGTGTGTCAGACGGTGACATCAGTGTTAGACAGTGACATCAGTGTTAGACAGTGACATCAGTTTGTCAGTGACATCAGTTTGTCAGACAGTGACATCAGTGTGTCAGACGGTGACATCAGTGTGTCATGCGGTGACATCAGTGTGTCATGCGGTGACATCAGTGTGTCATGCGGTGACATCAGTGTGTCAGACGGTGACATCAGTGTGTCAGACGGTGACATCAGTGTGTCATGCAGTGACATCAATGTGTCATGCGGTGACATCAGTGTGTCAGACGGTGACATCAGTGTGTCAGACGGTGACATCAGTGTGTCATGCAGTGACATCAGTGTGTCAGACGGTGACATCAGTGTGTTAGACGGTGACATCAGTGTGTCAGACGGTGACATCAGTGTGTTAGACGGCGACATCAGTGTGTTAGATGGTGACATCAGTGTTAGATGGTGACATCAGTGTGTTACACTCTGTGTGTGATCTCTGTGTTGAACACTGTGTGTCTCTAATATAACATGTTGGTGTAACTGAGCCTGAAACAGTCAGATGTACAGTTAAATGAAACATCTCTGGAGGTTTGTGTGCTCAGCTGCTGCTGCTGGGTGTCGTCGTCATGCTGTTGGGGGATGTATGGATGTATATGTGTGTGTATGTGTGTGTGTGTGTCTATGTGGGGGAGGGGCAGTATTCCCTGTCACTCGACCACATGAGCTCAAACCATAAATGATTAAATGAAGGCCGCTCCCTGTAAGTGTTTGAGAACAATACTGATAAGTCAAAGGAGCAGTCTGCAGAAATCTGAATGTGTCTGTCAGAAACATTCCTGTCATTCTTCTTCTTCTTCTCCTTCTCTGACAGCCTGAGGACCGTATCATCCAGTCCTGAATGCTCAACGCTGCATCTGTCTCACATTTTACGGGTCAGCAGGAGGAAGTCAGAGTCCCACATTGAGAGGAATTTACAGAATGTGGTCAGATGAAGGCCTGAGTACACAGAGACGAGACTACAGAGAGACTACAGAGAGACAAGACTTCAGAGAGACTACAGAGAGTATACAGAGAGACAAGACTTCAGAGAGACCACAGAGAGACTACAGAGAGACAAGACTTCAGAGAGACTACAGAGAGACTACAGAGAGACAAGACTTCAGAGAGACTACAGAGAGACAAAACTTCAGAGAGACCACCGAGAGACTACAGAGAGACAAGACTTCAGAGAGACTACAGACAGACTACAGAGACAAGACTTCAGAGAGACCACAGAGAGACAAGACTTCAGAGAGACTACAGAGAGAAAAGACTTCAGAGAGACTTTTAACCACCTTTATTAAAACATGTCTATGTATTCATCGCAGCACTATACAAAGACACTGTACATCCCACACACACACACACAAAATAAAATGTTAAAAAACCCTGTTACAGACCCTTCTCATAAACAAATGACCAGTTCAGTCCCCCTCAAGCTACAAACAGCCCCGTCTACACACCACACCTTCTGAAACAAATCAGGGTCATTAACAAAAGAATAATACTCAAACTCAGCCCGAAGGCGTGCAGAGACCAGCCCCTTGAACAGTAACTCAGGGTCCACCAGCCCTAAACCCTGCAACCCATTACGCCTTGTGAGCCAAGTAGCCAGTTTAGCCTGACCAAACAGAAAATTCATTAGGAGATCTCTGTACTTGGTCCGAGCTGAATACCTGGGCCCCAGTATGTAAAGCCCCTCAGAGATCACCTCTCCCGTCTTCCCACAGAGAGCAGAGAGAAGAGACAGTAAAGACAGCAAACGGTGACATTCAACAAACACATGATGTACAGACTCAGGCACGTTACAGAACACACAGCCCTCCCCCACATTACGATCCACTTTAGACCCAAACACATTAGTTGCCAGGGCCCCATGTAACACCCTCCACTGCAGATCCCCTGATCTCTTAGTTAGAGGGAGCTTATACAGCACCCTCCACCTCAACCCTGCCATTGTCTGTCCGTCGAGGTAGTGCTGCCACTGATGCTCCCTGACCTCTTTCAATACAGCAAAGTTCCTAACCTTCACTAACGCTGCATTCAACACTTTCCCCTTCACGACCTCAAAACACCCCAGGCTTGGAGAGACAAAGGACAGCAGCTTTCCGTCTTCCTGCCAACCTTCTGGATCTGCCGCCAACCACAGCACCGGGAAAAGTGGAGGCTCTTCCCCCCTCGCCTGACTGAAGGAGTCCAGTGCTAATGGAGACAGCGAGCCCAGCACCTGCTCTCTCAGCCTCTCCAGAAGTCTCAGAGATTTAACACCTGACTCTTCTGACAGCTGCTGCGGTGTCTTCCAGTCCAGCCCGTCCGTCTGTCTCAGGTGGCCCAGTGTCACAATTCCAGCCCTCACGAAGCAGTTCCACAGGGTCCCAGAGTAGGTGCCGCCAAGTTGGATGAAAGGGTTGTGGAAGATGGGCTCCTCGCATACCCACGGTCCTGGCCCCACTCCCGTTTCTCGAACATGCCTTAGCATCCACCAGCTCTTTAGGACCGCACCGTAGAATGGCAGCAGCCCCATGATGTCCACAGCCCCTGGATGTAAAAAAGTAACAGCTGTCGGTCCAGCCCAGTGCCACTAGCCCTTCGCAACAGCGGCAATGCTGGTATACCCCAGCAGATATCTGCACGATACAGTAATCTTTGGGCTGCTTGCAGCCTGAAAGCTGCCACTCTGCTTTCCAAGTCCACCAGCCCTTGGCCACCCTCATTAACCGCAGATACAGCACCGCAGCTCTGCGCCAGTGATGACCGGACCAGAAGAAATCCATCAGAGTCCTCTGTAGCCTCTCCAACAGGCCGGCAGGTGGATTAAGAACCACCAGCTTGTGCCACAGTGAAAAAGCCACCAAATTGTTAATTATAAGTGTGCGACCTCTGTAGGAGACCTGGGAGAGGATCCACCTGCACTTTGCCAGCCTGGTGGTTATGGCTGACAAGGTCCCCTCCAAGTTCCTACTGACCCAGCCCTCCGAGCCCAGGTACACCCCTAAAACCTTCAACCCCTCCGTGTTCCACCCCATACCTCCTGGTAACTCTGGGACATCCGACTGCCTCCACCCCCCACACAACAACGCCCCAGTCTTCCCCCAGTTCACTTGTGCAGACAAGGCCCTTTGATACACATGAAGTGCATGCATTACTGCCTGCAGATCTTGGTCATTTTTGACCAGCACTGACACATCGTCTGCATAGGCTGATACTACAAGAGGGGCCTTAAACCCCAATTCTAGCCCCACTTCACCCTGAACCTTCCTACGCAGCAAGGCTAGCAAAGGCTCAATGGCCACTATATAGTTGCTCTGATAATGGACAGCCCTGCCAAATCCCCCTGCCCAAAGGCACCGGCCTACACAGCCCCCCAGCTACCTTCTAAACATGAGGCCCTGGCATAGAGCATTTTCACCCCAGCAACAAAAAGTTCTCCCACTCCAAAAGCGTGTGAAGCCTTAAACAGGTAGCCATGCTCCACTCTGTTGAAGGCCTTCTCCTGATCCAAACTGAGAAGACCAAAGTTCACATTTAAGAGTTTTGCCAAGTCCATCATGTCACGAAAGAGATGCAGGTTGTCATGTATTGACCGCCCTGGTACACAGTAAGTCTGGTCATGATGTATTATTGTCTCCAACTGTCCCTTCAGCTGGTTTGCCAGACTCTTAGAAAAAAATTTAAAACCAGCACAGAGCAGTGCCACTGGCCGCCAGTTCCTCAAGTCACTGAGATCCCCCTTCTTAGGTAAAAGAGTAAGGACTGCCCTACGACAGTTGAGTGGTAGCTCCCCTACACGAAGGCACTCCATTACCACCTCATACCAGTCTGGGCCCAGAACTGACCAGAAGCTTTTGTAGAAGCCAGCCGGCAGACCGTCCACACCTGGGGAACGCCCAGACGCCATCTGTGCCACTGCCTCACTCAACTCCTGGGAGGTGACAGGGGAGTCCAATTCACTCCTTTGGGTTGAGGAGAGCTGCGGTAAACCCTCCAATATTTCCCCAATACAAGCTGGATCACAGTTCTCTGCTGCGTACAGTGCCTTATAAAAGTCCAAAGCCCCCTCCCTCATTTCAGACTGCTCACATGTTACCCGCCCATCAGGCAGACGCAAGCAGTGCATGTGTCCATCCTGCCCCTGTCGTTTTTCCAGCCCAAAGAAAAAAGAGGTTGGTGCATCCATTTCATTTGACATTGAAAACCAAGCCCTTACAAGAGCCCCTCTTGCTCTATCCTAGAGAACCAAGCCCAAATGTCTCCTTAGTTCAGCCAGGTTGTCTCTGTTCTGCAGTGTTCTGCTCCATAAGCCTCTTCTTGACCTCCTTTATGCTGCTCTCCATCCTCCCAATAGCTCTTTTCATCTCCGCAGTAGCAGATGCTGTATGCTGTTGACAAAAGTGTCTGATGTGGCACTTCCCCACATCCCACCATAAGCTGAGTGAATCAAACTCCTCCTTCCTTTCTCTCCACACCACCCAAACATCTTCAAGCCTCACATTGAATACAGAGTGCCTACATCCTGAGGAAATATTCAGGTGACACTGGACCATACGGTGGTCTGAAAATACTGCAGGGGACAACGGTGTCCTAACCAGTCTATTGTTGTGTCTACTGAAAATATATATCCTGTCCAGCCTGGCTGCACTAACCTAACCCTATCGGGTCCTGTTTTCACCCATGTAAAGCCCCTCTTGTCTGGGTGTTTAACCCTCCATCTATCCACCAGATCAATATCTGTTAAAATCCCACCCAGTACTCTGGCTGAACCCACATGTGGCTCTTCACCCTTCCTGTCTAGATGAGATAATGAGATAATTGAGATAATTCCTGTTTCAGAGCCTCAAACAGCACCACCCTTTCCCTGCCTGTATTATGTGCATACACATTCATAAACACAAACGCCAGCCCCTGAATTGTTGCCCTTACTACCAACAGCCTGCCTTCACAAACCTCCTTCTGTGAAATCACACCAACCGCCAGCTCTGGTGTGAATAACACTACAACCCCTGCACTCCTGTTTGTACCATGGCTTAGGATGTGAGTGCCCCTCCACCAGAGCCCCCAGTCCACCTCATTATCCACATCTGTATGTGTTTCTTGCAAAAAGATTACATTAACATTTTGTCTTTTACATATTCCATTAACACGCACCTTTTCCCCTGGTCTCTGGCGCCATTTAGATTAAGTGACCCGATTTTTAAAACCTCGATAAGAAATGAGGAGATGAGAAACAGAGAAAGAGACAGAACCAACAGGACAATAGGCCCCCGTGACAAACCAGACACACTCATCATATATCCAGTGATCCAAGATTTCTCCTAACAGTTGTAGCCCATTTCTTCAGCCTAAACCTCTTTCTTGGAGTCACCCCAGCACCCGAGGCCACCCTCCTACCCCCGAGCATGTTTCTCAAAGTTCTGAGAACCTTCTGGGAGTCCAGAAAATATTTAGCCAAATCAATTTTTTTCATATTCTTGGTTCTCGTCAGAAAATGATCAATTTCCTCAAAGGAGTAAACTTCACCTTCACCTGCCTGACAACTCAGCCTCTACATCCCCCTGAGACATTTCCATCTCATCCCACTCGCCTTGAGACTCCTCAGCCAGCCTGCTGACTTCCTGCTGACCACCAGTCTGCCCTCTCTGAACCCCAGCCTGCCTTCTCCCCAGTGCAGATGGCACCCCAGGCACCCGTGTGCTTCTTTTCCTCTTCGTTCTACCTTCAACCTCAGTCCATACATCCTCCAGAGCCTCTGCCTGCCCCCCCTGATCATCCTCACACACTGCCTCCTGTTGCAGACTGCCCACTTACCTGTCCTCCCCCTGCAGACTGCCCTCTCACCTGTCCTCCCCCTGCAGACTGCCCTCTCACCTGTCCTCTCCCTGCAGACTGCCCTCTCACCTGTCCTCTCCCTGCAGACTGCCCTCTCACCTGTCCTACCCCTGCAGACTGCCCACTCACCGGTCCTCCCCCTGCAGACTGGCCACTCACCTGTCCTCCCCCTGCAGACTGCCCTCTCACCTGTCCTCCCCTCGCTACAGGCCCGACTCTCCTGAGCTCCATCAGAGGACTGACCTGCAGCGTTACTGATCTCCATCACCGTAGCGTCTTTCTCCCTCCTGGGGCAGGCCATCCTCTTATGACCGATTTCCCCACAATTAAAACAACGCAGGCTCTTGGACATCGCGTACACAGTATAAGCACTTTCCCCCTGTTTTACATAGAAGCTGACATTTAGCATCTGCTCTGGAGATTTCAAATACATCAGCACTTGTCTCCTCAAAGATAACACATGCCTCAGATCTGTGCTTCTATACTTCAGAGACATCGGCTTAAACCTGCTTGCAAATTTACCAAAGCGAGACAGCTCCTTTACCAAGGCCTCATCCTTAATAAATGGAGGAACATTGGACACAATAACCCGCGTGGCAGGTGCCGCCAGCGGAGAGACAACCAGCAGGTTCCCCTTCACCACCACGCTGCTGACTAACAGCTGATTCACCAAACTTTCTTGCTTCAGAAACACAACCACTGCCTTGTTCATCCGTGAAGCATAACCCAGATTTTGGCAGCCTACCTGTTCACCGACAGCCAGCAGCACGTCCTCCAACGAGGCATCTGGCACACACCTGATGCCGCTTCGCAGCGTGAACTCACCTCCACCCTCCGCCTCTCCGGCCGGAGTGGCCATCACCACCACCGCGCCAAAAAAACAAAAGGATCAAACTCCTAAAAAAAACAATTTAGACCCACTGAACTACAAGAAACACTGACCACTCAAATCCACCACCAAAGAAAGGAAAATAGGAAAATATAAAGAAAAACGCGAAAACAAAGCACTCTCAGCATGCACTCAGAGAGAAGAGAAGAGAAGAGAAGAGATTTTTTTGATTTTTAAAACCAAACTTTAATTATCAGTCCATACTATGTCACACAACTCTATCAAATTCAATCACACAATTGCAACAGAGAAAAACAGGACATAATCAACTCAGCAACAGAAAAAGACTCAGAAACTCAGGACTAGAAGAGAAGAGAAGAGAAGAAGGGAAGAAGAAGCAGAAGAAGGGGAAGAAGAAGAAGCAGCAGCAGAAGAAGCAGAAGCAGGAGAAGAAGAAGGAGTAGAAGAAGCAGCGGAAGAAGAAGAAGGAGAAGCAGAAGACAAAGCAGCAGCAGAAGAAGCAGAAGAAAGAGAAGAAGCAGAAGAAGAAGCAGAAGCAGGAGAAGAAGAAGCAGAAGAAGAAGCAGAAGCAGGAGAAGAAGAAGCAGGAGAAGGAGTAGAAGAAGAAGGAGAAGAAGGAGTAGAAGAAGAAGAAGGAGTAGAAGAAGAAGAAGGAGAAGAAGGAGTAGAAGAAGAAGAAGGAGAAGAAGGAGTAGAAGGAGTAGAAGAAGAAGAAGGAGAAGAAGGAGTAGAAGAAGAAGAAGGAGAAGAAGGAGTAGAAGGAGTAGAAGGAGTAGAAGAAGAAGAAGGAGAAGAAGGAGTAGAAGAAGAAGAAGAAGAAGGAGTAGAAGAAGAAGAAGAAGAAGAAGGAGTAGAAGAAGAAGAAGAAGAAGAAGAAGAAGAAGAAGAAGGAGAAGAAGGAGTAGAAGAAGAAGAAGAAGAAGAAGAAGGAGTAGAAGAAGAAGAAGGAGAAGAAGGAGAAGAAGGAGTAGAAGAAGAAGAAGAAGAAGAAGAAGAAGGAGTAGAAGAAGAAGAAGAAGAAGAAGAAGAAGAAGAAGAAGAAGAAGAAGAAGAAGAAGAAGAAGAAGAAGAAGAAGAGCAGCTCTGTTGTCCTCTGAGGTCCAGCCCGTCTCACCACATCACACAGTGAGCTGGACTGTTTAATCTGAACTGAGTCTTAACGATGATTCAGACTTTAAATTTCAGTCTGAGATCAAACTGAACTCTTCTCTTTTCTTCTGGTAACATCAGCCTGAGGTGAACAGAACAGAGTCTCTACTGGACCAGTCTGAACCAGCTGCCATCAACAGCTTACAACTACAATCCATCAAATTAATATGTACTTTTCTGCAGACGCTGTCGGTGTGTTTCCTTCTATTGTGCTGTTATTTTGTTAGCTTAGCTTCTTCAGTTTAGCCGTCAGTTAGCAGGCTAACTTCAGAGGCTGATCACAGCTCAGTTACAGACACGCAACACACTGGCTTTGGTTCAGGAGGTGGAGCAGGTCTTCCAGTAATCAGTCGCTGGTTCAAATCCCTGGCTCTTGAACTGCTCCTGATGAGCACTTGGCACCTTGCATGGTGTGTGTGTGTGTGTGTGTTGTAAAGCGCTCTGAGTGGTCAGTAGACTGTAGGACGATGTGCTGCAGAGACAAAGACACTTGTCTTCGTCCTCATGTAAACCTGACATGAGGACGTATGATGGACATGCACCAGGCAGGGAGGTGACAGTTGATCTGTCTCCCCTCTCTGGTGACAGGAGACAGTTTCCTCTGCTGGTGAGACAGGTGGAGGTTGTTGTCAGAGCGACAGCAGGAAGTGGTGATGAACAGAGCGATGAGCTGCTGAGGATCGTCTGATATCCTCCCTGCTGCAGCAGTAACAGTACAACAACTGTGAGGGGACACACTTCCTCCAATACAACCACATCATCCTCCATCACCATGTTTCACTGGTTCAGACAATAATGCATCTGATTGGCTGATGTCCTCAAACACATGCAGAGGTTTGATCCTGAAGATGTTGACCTTTACCTCTGTTCTGTTGAAGTGATTCTCTGAAGGACCTCCTGACTGCAGCTGCAGCTCATCTGACATCACAACACATTTTTATTTCCCTGCAGGTCAGCTGCTGTAAACCTGTCTCCCCTGTGAGGATCAATAAAGATACTTATCAGCCAATAACAGTCACTACAGAACAACGACTGAAGGAAGAAACTCCTGAAGACAGAACCTGATGATTCAGATCATAATAATACAAATATGATGACATGATGTCATCAATAAGAATCATATAATCAATAGAAATTATTAGACTCTGGTTTATATAACATCCTCATTATTAACCATGATCATCATATATAGTCCATGTATATGTTCTATAGTAAAGGAGATGACATGACAGAGGTCCAGACTGCTGATTGGATAAAACTTCTTTATTATCAGTTATTGCAGATCAATGAGAGTCTGATGAATAGATGCTGTGTGTCAGAGTCAGTGTGCTCCACCCTCAGAGAATTACACCACCTCCTGATGAGATTCAACCAGTTCAGCTCCAACAACCACATCTATCATCCCTCCATCTATCATCCATCCATCTATCATCCCTCCATCCATCCATTCAGTTTCAAATGTCACAAGAATAACTTATGTCCTTCTTTGTTTCTAGAAAAAGTCAAGAAAAAAAAGAAGAAGCGGAAGAAGAAGGAGAAGAAGAAGAAGAAGCAGAGTACAGTCAGTGTGGAGCTTCCTCCTTCACAGTGACCAGATGACAGGATGAGTCCAGCTCTGATTGTTTCACTGCTCTCTGTTGTCATCACGACACTGATAACTGTGAAAGAAATGCAGTCCAACAGAAGACACAGTCTTTTCTGTTTGAGGACCCCCAAAGGGCAAAACTCATCAAAATGGGGCCCCTGACAACGTCTGAGGGCCACTGGTAAACTTTCTATCTGTGTGTGTGTGTGTGTGTGTGTGTGTGTGTGTGTGTGTGTGTGACAGGGAGAGTGGTGTAGTAAAACTTTACGTCAGGAAGGTTATCATGTATCCCCAAGACGTGTCTTCTTATTATCTGCTTCCACACACACACACACACACACACACACACACACACACACACACACACACACACACACACACAAATGAAAGAACGGGACCTAATATGTCTTCTAACTGTCGGACTCACTTCGGCATTAATCCAACACATCAAGACGCAATTTACTGCAGCAACAGTCCACTTTAATTCAGACTGAACTCTGCTCTCCAACCTACCAGATGTACAGTGTTCACAGGGACGATGAGGACGAGCAGTTGTAAAAGTTCAAGTTTTGCACAAACGCGTGCTGTTGTGAGTGCTGAAGTGCTGCCGGGTTGGAAAGCACATCGTAGAAACTGTAATGTTGTCTGCAGTCATCGTGTTCCTCGTGCGCTCTACAGCTGTCGGATAATCAAACACTATATTGGCAGATTTTTAAATGGAGTTCGGCGTAGAGACCCGAACCACATAACGGCGCGTATAGGGTCTAAAGCAGCAGCTCTTCTTCTTCTTCTTCTTCTTCTTCTTCTTCTTCTTCTTCTTCTTCTTCAGCTCGACCAGAACGAAGAACATTAAAATGTACAGATGAATTTAATAAATCATCTTTGTTTCATCTTTGACTCATATTTTAAGGCTGAATATTAAACTGCGGATTTGTGGACACCAGCGTGAAATCCGACCACTCGCCACGCAGACAATCGATGAGCCATGAAGCGGATTTACACACTGAACCTCTCTCTCTCACACACACACACACACACACACACACACACACACACACACACGGTCAACACAATATAATAACACAGAACAACACAACCATGTTGACCAGAGAACAGCGACCAGAGCAACACACACTAAACACTCTTTGGTTCTATGGAGAACACAGACCGATAGTACCGACGTACCTTCTCATTGAGACGAATGATCTGGTCCATTTTGTCGTCGTTGTGTAAAAGCTCGGTGAGCTCGGTGCTGTTCAAAGCTCGGTACCCGTCCGGACAACACTTCAACTCCTGCAACTGCGCCATTTTGTTCTTTAAAGTGCGAAACAGCCTGAAACATAAAGTCCGCACAGCCGCTACATCTCACTCACATCGGAATGTATCAGCCCGCATGGAGCGTGAACACCCCGCAATACAGCGGGAACACTTCCGGTGACACCTTCACAATAAACTGCAACATCGACAGCTACACTTCCGGTGACACCTCCACAATAAAACACCACATCGACAGCTACACTTTCCTGTCTACACTTTCACAATAAAACGCAACATCAACAGCTACACTTCCTGTCTACACCTTCACAATAAAACAAGCAGTATTACCTTCAAAATAAAACAAATAGTCAACAGGTTAACTTCCTGACACCATCAAAAAATATGAACAAATTAGTACAAAGCTTTCTGTCTCCAGAGGAAGCGGCATGTCATCAGATAAACTGCCTCCAGTGATGTCAATCAGTATCGGTGGCTCAGTTGCATTGTGGGTAATGTAGGCAGCAGGTTTTAAACAGGAAGTATATTGACTGGAATAAAAGGAGTGATAGTTCAGACTGTTTGTTTCATCATGAATCCAACAGTGTTACAGGAGTGTGATGAGAGACCAAAGCCTGGAGCCTACATTACCCACAATGCAACTGAGCGACTGAGTGACATCACTGTAAAGTGTTACAGAAATCATCTTCATCATATTATTCATTGTTCATTCCTCCGTCAGTGCAGACAGTGACAGGCTGAGAGGTGAGAATTAGTTCATCACAGTTGTTTCCTTTTATCATCTTCATGTGTTTGTTTGTGTCACTTTTCTACTTTCTGAACATTTTATCATCTGAACGGTCTGTTGGGAGATTCCTCATGTCTGAACTGAGTGTCTGCATCCAAACCCACTGATATTCATGAAAGGTCTCCTGGTGACTGACAGCATGTTATTATGTGGTCAGTGTGGAGCAGCAGGACGTGTATGTAGGTCACAGCGGCGTCGGCTCAGGGCGCCACAAACACTACACATGACTGTTAGTACATGTTTGTCCCGTCTGCACTCTGATATCTGGACCGAGTGTGACTGACCGGACACACACACACTCACGCTGATGGAGGGCTCTGCTGCCACCAGGGGGCGCCACAACAACCAGTGTGACAAACAATAAGACAGTGGGTGATGGATGGATGAAGGGTGGATGGATGAAGGGTGGTTGAAGGGTGGATGGATGAAGGGTGGTTGAAGGGTGGATGATGGATGAAGGGTGGATGATGGATGAAGGTTGGATGATGGATGAAGGGTGGATGATGGATGAAGGTTGGATGATGGATGAAGGGTGGATGATGGATGAAGGTTGGATGATGGATGAAGGGTGGATGATGGATGAAGGGTGGATGATGGATGAAGGTTGGATGATGGATGTGTTGTGGAGAATCTATACAACAATAGTATCTGTTGAAGCTGAAACTCTCAGAAAGACGACACAGAGGCAAGGTTTGTAGAAAGTGGGTTCTGTTTATTCCTGGACTGACCAGACATTTATGTGCCTCGAAATCTGCCTGTACAATCACACTTGTGTGGTGATGTCCTACACCATTATCAAAATGTCACGATGACCCTTGTCTCATTGTTCCATATCTTTCCTAGTATTTCATGTACTTTCCAAGAACTCCCGAGTCTTGTGTGAGAGAGTGCGTGTATGCTCGTGCATGTGTGTGTGTGTGTTTATCCTGGTTGACTTGGCCCTACGTGGTGATTTGGAGTGTCCATGTGGTTATGTGTGTGTGTTCTTATCAAGTGTGATGTCAGTCGTATTTCCCAATCTATTGTTTATCTCAGACCCCAAAGCAGAATAACACATTCATTCACAGGTCAATACTAGTCCTCTAGTCAGGCCAGAATTCTCAATAGATGAAGGTTGGATGACTATCTACCTTCTGTTTAAATGACCAGAGTCCATTTAAAAACAATCCAATTAAAGAAAACTTCATTAATGATTTATTAACATTTGTAAATGAAGTTTATTAGAAACTGACAAAACAAAGAAAACTTTATTAACGATCTCATCATCTACATTTCACACTGGTGGAATTAAGTACATTTACTTTAAGTACTGTACTCAAGTACACTTTACTCGTGTATTTCCATTCGTGTTACTTTGTACTTCTCAGTTCCTCCACTGTATTTATTTAAGAGCTAAAGTCTGAACAGAGATGTGTTGAGATCACTGAATACACATTGTTCAGGATTAAAACTGTGGTTTCTTTTAGTGTCTGTTGGGTCTTTGACTTGTGAGCAGTTTTAAAAAGATGAATATTCTTCAAAATGTTATCAAAATAATGTTTGAGCCTCAAAGAATGAAATACTCACTGAAAGTCAAAGATCAGAGACAGATGTTGTGGGTCAGAACTTTTTGTCCTTCTTTCTTCTCCCATGAATCATGTGACGACCCCTCAGATTGATCTGGTGACCCTGTGGAGGGGCCCGACCCTTATGTTTTGAACCAGTGTACAAACTGTATATGAAGTGTCTCCACCTGAGCGCCTCCAGCAGGAACAAGCTGCTCTGACGTTCATGCAGCAGGACTAACGACAAATACTTTTTCTGTGGCTGTGGTAGAAATGCAGAACTTCAGCAGCGATCTGGTTTTATTACACATCTTTGAGTGTAAGTGTGTCGGACATGATGAGGAAATGAAGTCAGTTTGGTTTGTGACTGCAGCTGAACCACATCAGCTCTTCTGCTGACTGTTCCTCAATGTTTCTGCCAAACAGTGGAAAGATGCTGAAAGTCTGGTTTCAGTGGACAACGAGCTCATTCTTTCTCTCTGGAGTCAGGAAATGAGGCGGTTAGTCAGTCATGAACACATGCTGCGACCTTCTATCCAATCAAAACACTCCTACATAGTTTTTATCTAAGTGTTGCAGTTTTTCCAAATGTGATCTGTGCAATAAACTGAGACGACATCATCATTAATTATCTTTAATACAGAATCAGCTCTGATGAGTGAACTCAAAACAATCTGGATAAACTAAAGGAAACAAAAAAAGACGTCACGTCGGAAAAGTTACAGAGGAGACGAGGACGTATCATCGACTGTGAGGGTAGAAAAACACAAAGCTCTAAAAATTTAACTTTTAAAAATGTTTATTATCTTAGAGATGGCACATTGTTTTTACTATCTATATTTTTATTTTCTGATCTTTATTGTTGCATATTGTTTTTTATGTATTCATTGATGTAAATAAAGCTCAGTGACATCAGACTCACAGCGGCCTGCAGGAGGCAGGTTAAACTCTCTGATTAAACTCTCTGATTAAACTCTCTGATTAAACTCTGCAACATGTGTTTCTCCTGGCTGAAGGATCCATCTGTGAAAGACAGATCATCAGCAGCCTCAGTGATATTCTATGTTGTTGTTATTGTCAACAAATCCCACGATGCATCACTCTGTCACTTCCCTCCCTGTCTGTGCCTCTCATGTAAATCTTTAAAACTGTGTCACAAAAATAGAGTTGAATTCCTATAAAAGACTTAACGATCAGCTGGAGTTTTTACTGAAACAGGAGGTAACACTGCGTTTGGCAGGGGACTATTTTCAGCTGCGGATGAACACACACTGTTGCTGTGGTGACAGCAGGTGACTCAAAATGATGTGAGAAGCAACGTGGCTTCTCTCACATCAGGCTCACGCATGGTTCAATAGTTCTGGATTCATATGATCTGTTGACAGTAAGATACAAAATATTTAAAATATTTAAAAAATACTAAAAATATATGAATTTCAAAGTTTAAAAAATCTGCCTTTATATTTCTGTTTGTGTACAGAATAAACAAACAAGACACAAGTGGTGGACGGAGCCAGGCTAGCAGTTTCCCCCTGCTTTCAGTCTTCATGCTAAGCTAAGCTAATCACCTCCTGACTCAACAGCTTCATATTTAACACACACATATAGTGTAACAGTAACATCAATCTCTGTATTTCAGTTTTAAATAAAATGCAGATAAACAAATCAAGTTTTAAATTAAAAAAAAGAATAATTTTGTGCTTTCTGATCAGTTACAATGAGTCAACTAACAGTTGTTTTTTTGTTCGGTGCGACCTCGTCATGATCTCTAAACAGACTGAACTCTGCTGTTACAGTCTGAGCGTAAATGAAAGTTATTATGATAAAGATCAAATCTTCATGTCTGAGCCTTTCCTCCTCTTTACTGCTGCTCTGTCCTCTTCTTCCAGCTGCTGTTCTTATAAAACAGATCTTCATCTGCTGTTTTCTGTCTCATCAATATAAAAGTCCTCCTCACGTCTCTGCTGCAATTATCCCACATCATCGTAGTCTTCATCTTCATCCTGGACTTCAGCTTCACCTCCGAGTTCATCGATGTCATCGTAGTCCTCTGAGGTGTTGTCTGCTGCTGGATCTGGATCCTGGTACGGTGGAGGAGGAGGGACACACTTCTCCTCCTCCTCCACCTTCACATAGTCCGCCACGTCCTGCTCGTAGTCGGGTGTAGCCTGCTCGTAGTCTCCCACGTCCTGCTCGTAGTCGGGCGTAGCCTGCTCGTAGTCTCCCACGTCCTGCTCGTAGTCGGGCGTAGCCTGCTCGTAGTCTCCCACATCCTGCTCGTAGTCGGGCGTAGCCTGCTCGTAGTCTGCCACGTCCTGCTCGTAGTCGGGCGTAGCCTGCTCGTAGTCTCCCACATCCTGCTCGTAGTCGGGCGTAGCCTGCTCGTAGTCTCCCACGTCCTGCTCGTAGTCAGGTGTAGCCTGCTCGTAGTCGCCCACATCCTGTTCGAAGTCGTCCTTCACCTGTTCGTAGTCGGGTGTAGTCTCCTCGCAGTCGGGTCCCTCAGCCAGGTTCTCATAACTTTGAGCCTCTGAAACAGAAAATGTCAAAGTCACTTCATAGTCTCATGATATTGTGACTTTCTAAGAGTTACAGAGATCAGTGATGTGGTGACAGACTGTGGCAGGATTCTGACAGTGTGACAGCAGTTTGATGTGTTTCCTCTGGTGGACAGAACAAACCTGAGTCAAAGTGACAAAGTCCACTTTGTCACAAAGTTCCAGTTCTTATCTAAACTCATTAAATAATGACACACTGAGATGGCGGCTGACCCGACCTACAATCCCAAAGCATCAGTATTTAACGAGTTTCAGACTCAAAAATCATCTTTCTTACAAATTAGACAGTGAGAGCTGAAACACGAGACACCCACTAAGCTAACAACAGCTAACAGCTAACAAACTGGATTCACAGAGTCCAGGAGAAAAGCTGATCGCGGCATGTTGAGTGTGAGAGCTTCTTGGTTTCAGCTGCACTGAAAGTCAACATGTCTTCAGTGAAGTCCGAGGCTGTGTTGGACAGGAGCAGGATCAACTTCCAGGTCCATGTCCTCAGTCCTTAAGTCCTTCAGTCCCTCAATCCTTCAGTCCCTCAGTCCCTCAGTCCTTCAGTCCTTCAGTCCTTCAGTCCCTCAATCCTTCAGTCCCTCAGTCCTTCAGTCCCTCAGTCCCTCAGTCCTTCAGTCCCTCAGTCCCTCAATCCTTCAGTCCCTCAGTCCCTCAGTCCTTCAGTCCTTCAGTCCCTCAGTCCTTCAGTCCTTCAGTCCCTCAATCCTTCAGTCCCTCAGTCCCTCAGAATGATCTTCAGCAGGAAATGCTTCCATTACGACCTTGTTGTTATAGAGGCAAAGTGTTGAGCCTCTCCCATGTCCATGCTCACAGGTTGCGGCTTCAGCAACCACATCACATCACATCGTATTGATCGTCTTCTCTGTGTAAACCTCAGACAGGAAGAACCTGCAGCAGGACCAACACTTCTAGCAGATCTAGAGACATTTAAAGTGACAGCAGGTTGAAGAGCTTCAATCTCTCTCACCACCGTCCTCCAGAGGCAGAGGTTAAAGCTTCGGTCCTGGTTGAAAGCAGCATCACTGTCTCATTCCTTACATGTGACGGAGGTCCTGCAGCTCCTGGTCAGATGAGTGATTGGGGTTCAGCAGCAGAGTCCTGGACTCCTCTGGACGTTTGATCTCAAGATAAAACTTCACCTTCACAGCACCTGAACATTTCATCACCTCAGCATCGGTATTACAACTCGTCATAGAACCTGATCTTCTCTTTGTGTGGAACCATGATCACCATCTACAGCCAGCGAGCTCTCACTGTCAACAAAGACTGACACAGCTACAGCAGGACAGCTGCTGTGTCCTCATCCAGGAGCTGCTGTGTCGTCATGCAGGAGCTGCTGTGTCCTCATTCAGGAGCTGGTCCGTCCTCATCCGGGAGCTGCTGTGTCCTCATCCAGGAGCTGCTGTGTCCTCATTCAGGAGCTGGTCCGTCCTAATCTGGGAGCTGCTGTGTCCTCATCCAGGAGCTGGTCCGTCCTCATCCAGGAGCTGCTGTGTCCTCATCCAGAAGCTGGTCCGTCCTCATCCAGGAGCTGGTCCATCCTCATCCGGGAGCTGCTGTGTCCTCATCCAGGAGCTGGTCCGTCCGCATCCAGGAGCTGCCGTGTCCTCATCCAGGAGCTGGTCCGCCCTCATCCAGGAGCTGCTGTGTCCTCATCCAGGAGCTGCTGTGTCGTCATACAAGAGCTGCTGTTTCCTCATCCAGGAGCTGCTGTGTCGTCATACAAGAGCTGCTGTGTCCTCATTCAGGAGCTGGTCCGTCCTCATCCAGGAGCTGCTGTGTCCTCATCCAGGAGCTGGTCCATCCTCATCCAGGAGCTGCTGTGTCGTCATACAAGAGCTGCTGTGTCCTCATCCAGGAGCTGCTGTGTCGTCATACAAGAGCTGCTGTGTCCTCATTCAGGAGCTGGTCCGTCCTCATCCAGGAGCTGCTGTGTCGTCATCCAGGAGCTGGTCCATCCTCATCCAGGAGCTGCTGTGTCGTCATCCAGGAGCTGGTCCGCCCTCATCCAGGAGCTGCTGTGTCGTCATACAAGAGCTGCTGTGTCCTCATCCAGGAGCTGCTGTGTCATCATACAAGAGCTGCTGTGTCCTCATTCAGGAGCTGGTCCGTCCTCATCCAGGAGCTGCTGTGTCCTCATCCAGGAGCTGGTCCATCCTCATCCAGGAGCTGCTGTGTCCTCATCCAGGAGCTGGTCTGTCCTCATCCAGGAGCTGGTCCATCCTCATCCGGGAGCTGCTGTGTCCTCATCCAGGAGCTGGTCCATCCGCATCCAGGAGCTGCTGTGTCCTCATCCAGGAGCTGCTGTGTCCTCATTCAGGAGCTGGTCCATCCTAATCCGGGAGCTGCTGTGTCCTCATCCAGGAGCTGGTCCGTCCTCATCCAGGAGCTGCTGTGTCCTCATTCAGGAGCTGGTCCGCCCTCATCCAGGAGCTGCTGTGTCCTCATCCAGAAGCTGGTCCGTCCTCATCCAGGAGCTGCTGTGTCCTCATCCAGGAGCTGGTCCATCCTCATCCGGGAGCTGCTGTGTCCTCATCCAGGAGCTGGTCCGTCCGCATCCAGGAGCTGCTGTGTCCTCATCCAGGAGCTGGTCCGCCCTCATCCAGGAGCTGCTGTGTCCTCATCCAGGAGCTGCTGTGTCGTCATACAAGAGCTGCTGTGTCCTCATTCAGGAGCTGGTCCGTCCTCATCCAGGAGCTGCTGTGTCCTCATCCAGGAGCTGGTCCATCCTCATCCAGGAGCTGCTGTGTCGTCATCCAGGAGCTGGTCCGCCCTCATCCAGGAGCTGCTGTGTCGTCATACAAGAGCTGCTGTGTCCTCATCCAGGAGCTGCTGTGTCGTCATACAAGAGCTGCTGTGTCCTCATTCAGGAGCTGGTCCGTCCTCATCCAGGAGCTGCTGTGTCCTCATCCAGGAGCTGGTCCATCCTCATCCAGGAGCTGCTGTGTCCACCACAGTGTGCTTCACTTGTCACTGTCAACAAATGTGTTGTTTGGTCTGATCTGTAGAAACTGTGAACATCATCACATCAGACACTCAGTCTGATCTTGGGTATGAAGTTTGGTTCAGAAACTCAGAACATGTGATTTCGCTTTTATGTTTAATAATTTTACTGTCAGAGGTCAGAGGTTTGTTTGGTTTCTCACCACAGATAGCCTACCACCCTGTTTTCATCCTATAGACTCTGGTTTTGTCAGACGTCAGCTGTGATGAGGTTTTGTGTTCAGCTCTTGAGATGATGTGGTGAGAGTGAGAGGAGGACCTGAGGTTCTGGGCGATTTAAAGGAGAATTATTGGGTTATTTGATCCAACAGAGTCTGACCTGCAGTGAGAAACTGTGTGCGAGGAGGTAAAGGTGGAGTGTCGCCTGTCAGCTTCCTCTCCTGGTACTGGTTGTTCCTGAGAAGACACGAAACGTGACAAAGTCAGAACACAGTGAGATAATCAGAAGGTTTCTTCTGACGACACAGTCTCAGGCTGAGGTACAACATCTGTATCCTAACAGTTCAGTTTGTAACATGAGCATAACTAGAAGAGAGTTAGCTGCTGGATCTGAAGGACAATGGTTGATGATGTTGCTGAAAGCAAAGTTACGGACATTTATTCAGATCAAGCGTTCGTTCGGCCCTGAAGAATGTGAATTAGGAGACCTTGACAATGAATCACATTTTCTTCTGTATCATGATGAGTTCAGAGTTTCTGTCTGTTCAACATCCAGAAACAATGAACAGCTGCTTGATTTTAATGCTGATAATTGATATTAAAGTCTGGAACAAACGTCCGGACGGTTTGTCGTCTGTGAGCTGCTGCGCTGGTTTCTGCTCTTTGTTCTCTCCTCTGATAATAATGTCTTCACATTATTTAAGCAGGACTCAATAATGAAATTAATCAATCAATCAAAAATAAAACAACATTTTGTGGTTTTATGAAAAGTTATTCAGGCACATCATCATAATTTTACACTTCAGCTGTGATGAACTCAACACAGATGTGTTTCACACAAACTGTGTCAATGAATGTGAATCACATGTGAAACTGTCAGTTTGTTAAAGCAGCTCTGTGAAGTTCTGGAGAAGAAATTCAAACTCTGAATTTGAACATTAATGAGGTAATAATACAAACTTTCTCCATTGGTGAATAAACAAGCTGTTCTCAGAGGACAATAAGGTCCCAGAACACTGTCTGAAGCTAGAAAGGTGGCAGGGTCCGCCACATATAAACACAGTTAAACACTATGAACTGTGTTGTCCTTTAAGGTCAGTTTGTTTAGTTGGTTTGAAGATGTTTCTCTTCTCATTAACATTTACTCACCAGAACTACAGACTGCTCCTTTAAAGTGAAAATTAAAATTATTTTTCTTTTCATTTGTTAAGTTTTCACATGTGACATTTTCTGAGGGGACGTTAGTGATTCAGCCAGCCACTGTGCCTCTGAACAGGCTAACTATTTCCCTCTGTTTCCAGTCTTTATGCTAAACTAAGCTAAGCTAAGTGACAAGTGTGAGTTTGGTATCAATCTCCTCAATCTGACTCTTGGCAAAGAAAGTAAACAGGTGTGGACATAAAGGAGTGAACTTACACCGTGATCTAACTTAACAATCCTGAGAAGATCCATGTATTCAACAACACATCATTACATATGTATATAAATGTAAACATTACGTGGCTCTGAAGTCAGATCTTCTGTGCAGCTGTGAGATTCTGTGTTTGCCTGTGAAGAAAAAACAAAAGGTGATGAAGTTAAATGTAATAAAATGTAAAGAACAAACTGACGTTGAAGCTTTGAGGACAAAATGAATAAACAGGCTTTAAACATCATGTCAGAGGGTTTTAATTTACTTTGAGTTGACAGAATGAAGAGACACGTCTGATGTCCTCATGAGACACATTATCACATCAGTGCTCCGTCCTCAGGGATCATTAAAGTTTCATCACGTCCACACGGACCACTAATAATAGTCTTCATACAATTATAATAATGTTTCCTCTCACATTAATACTTCAGCAGTTACAAGCTGTCATAGTTTCTCTTCTTGTTCTGCTCTGATTTGTGGTGATCAAGTACATTATTGGTTTTTCAGTTAACTGAAGAAAACAAATGGAGATCCTGAGAGTGAAACTGATCGTGTCCGTCAAAGATCAATGTTTTATCTGTTCATGTAGACGCTACTTTCAGTCGGCTCATTAGAACACTTGGATGTCTGGATATAGTATAAAGGTTACAGTATACAGTATACAGTATATAGTATACAGTAAATAGTATATAGTATACAGTATAGTAAATGACCAGGTAGAGTTGTGTGAAACACACTCTGCGGAGTGAAGAATCAGAATCAGAATCAGAATCAGAAATCAGAATCAGAAATTAGAATCAGAAAGAGTTTTATTGCCAAGTAGGTTTTCACATACAAGGAATTTGTTTTGGTCTCGAAAGTGCGTGTGCCAAACAATAAACAATAAATAGACAACATGAAAACGAGACAGGCAGAACCATAAGTGATAACAAAGTGAAAGAGATATGTAATCACATGTCTCTCATTAGTGCAACATGACTGTATGGTGTCAGCAAGAGGTAGAGACATTTTCAGTTTCAGTGTCAGTGTCAGTGGGGGACCCGGGCATTGTTTTTGAGGCCAACTGCAGTTGGGAAGAAACTGAGTTTGTGCCTTGAGGTTTTGGTCCTGATTGACCGCAGCCTCCTGCCGGAGGGGAGTGGTTCAAAGAGCTTATACCCAGGGTGGGAGGGGTCGGCCATGATCCTAGCTACCCTCCCCAGGGCCCTGGAGGCATGCAGGTCGTGGAGGGATGGCAGACAGCAGCCAATCACCCTCTCAGCAGAGCGAATGATACGCTGCAGTCTGCTCTTGTCCTTTGCAGAGGCAGCTGCGTACCAGATGGTGATGGAGGAGGTGAGGATGAACTCAATGATGGAGGTGTAGAAGAGCACCATCATTGGCTTTGGCAGGTTGTACTTCTTCAGCTGCTGCAGGAAGTACATCCTCTGCTGAGCCTTTTTGAGGAGGGTGCTGGTGTTCAGCTCCCACTTGAGGTCCTGGGTGATGATGATGCCCAGGAAGCGGAAGGACTCCACAGAGTCCACAGGGGAGCCACACAGGGTGATGGGGGCGGGTGGGGCTGGGTTTCTCCTAAAGTCCACAACCATTTCCACTGTCTTTAGAGCATTTAGCTCCAAGCTGTTTTTTCCGCACCAGGACACCAGGTGATCAATCTCCCACCTGTAGGCGGACTCATCACCACCAGAGATGAGCCCAATGAGGGTGGTGTCGTCCGCAAACTTTAGGAGCTTGACCGACTGGTGACTGGCGGTGCAGCTGTTTGTGTACAGGGACAAGAGTAGAGGGGAGAGGACACAGCCTTGAGGGGAGCCGGTGCTGATGGTCCGGGAGTCAGAGACGTGTTTCCCCAGCTTCACATACTGCTTCCTGTCAGACAGGAAGTTAGTTAGTGATCCACCTGCAGGTGGAGTCTGGTACATGCAGCTGGGAGAGCTTGTCCTGCAGCAGAGCTGGGTTGATGGTGTTAAAGGCAGAGCTAAAATCCACAAACAGGATCCTGGCATAGGTTCCTACTGAGTCCAGGTGTTGGAGGATGAAGTGGAGGGCCATGTTTACTGCATCATCCACCGATCTGTTGGGGTCTAGGAATGGGTCTGTGATGGTTTTGAGGTGGGTCAAAACAAGGCGCTCAACTGGGTGAGTTGATTTGGATCCCGGGGGATGGTGACAGGCCTGACCCATGTTTTATCAAAACGGCAGTAGAACCCGTTCAGGTCATTGGCCATTTGTAAGTCGTTTGTAGAGTGGGGGGCTTTTGGTTTGTAGTTGGTGATCTGTCTGAGACCCTTCCAGACAGAGGCTGAGTTGTTGTCTGAGAGCTGCTGTTGTAGCTTCTCAGAGTACAGCCGTTTAGCATCTCTCACCTCCTTGCTAAACCTGTATTTGGCCTCTTTAAACCCGTCTTTGTCCCCCACTCCTAAACGCTTTCTCCTTGGCCAGTCTGAGAAACACACTCTGCTGAGTGAAACACACTCTGCTGAGTGAAACACACTCTGCTGTGTGAAACACACTCTGCTGTGTGAAACACACTCTGCTGTGTGAAACACACTCTGCTGTGTGAAACACACCCTGCTGAGTGAAACACACTGCTGAGTGAAACACACTCTGCTGAGTGAAACACACTCTGCTGTGTGAAACACACTGCTGAGTGAAACACACTCTGCTGTGTGAAACACACTGCTGAGTGAAACACACTCTGCTGTGTGAAACACTCTGCTGAGTGAAACACACTCTGCTGAGTGAAACACACTGCTGAGTGAAACACACTCTGCTGTGTGAAACACACTCTGCTGAGTGAAACACACTCTGCTGTGTGAAACACTCTGCTGTGTGAAACACACTCTGCTGTGTGAAACACACTCTGCTGTGTGAAACACTCTGCTGTGTGAAACACACTCTGCTGTGTGAAACACACTCTGCTGTCTCACGCTGACAGACTGTAGAAACCTCAGGAGGAAGTCCAGCGGGTGGAGCTCACATGGCGAACACTGACCGTGCTGCCACTGCTGCTCACTTGGTTGTTGGTGTTGCTACATGGTTGATTAATGAAGGCTCAGTTTAATGTACAACAGGTTTCATACCGAGTGTGTAGTCGGGGCTCCGCTCCATTAATCCTCATATTAATAAACAGAATTCAATTCCTGCCCCTGTCATTTTAACAGCCCAAAGAAAAAGAGGTCGGTGCAACGAGCCCTTACAAGAGCTCTATCCTGGAGCACCGAGCCCAAATGTCTCCTTAGTTCAGCCAGGTTGTCTCTGTTCTGCAGTGTTCTGCTCCATAAGCCTCTTCTTGACCTCCTTTATGCTGCTCTCCATCCTCCCAATAGCTCTTTTCATCTCCGCAGTAGCAGATGCTGTATACTGTTGACAAAAGTGTCTAATTTGGCACTTCCCCACATCCCACCAAAAGCTGAGTGAATCAAACTCCTCCTTCCTTTCTCCCCACACCACCCAAACATCTTTAAAACAAGAGAAAAAAAGGGCATCTTGCAAAAGCCTCACATTGAATACAGAGTGCCTACATCCTGAGGAAATATTCAGGTGACACTGGACCATACGGTGGTCTGAAAATACTGCAGGGGACAACTGTGTCCTAACCAGTCTATTGTTGTGTCTACTGAAAATATATATCCTGTCCAGCCTGGCTGCACTAACCTAACCCTATCGGGCCCTGTTTTCACCCATGTAAAGCCCCTCTTGTCTGGGTGTTTAACCCTCCATGTATCCACCAGATCATAATCTGTTAAAATCCCACCCGGTACACTGGCTGAATCCACATGTGGCTCTTCACCCTTCCTGTCTAGATGCGGATCAACAGTACAGTTAAAATCCCCCCCCAGCACTAAGATGTCGTCCTGCTCAACCTGAGATAATTCCTGTTTCAGAGCCTCAAACAGCACCACCCCTTACCTGCCTGTATTATGTGCATACACATTCATAAACACAAACACCAGCCCCTGAACTGTCACCCTCACGACCAACAGCCTGCCTTCACAAACCTACTTCTGTGAAATCACACCGACTGCCAACACTGCAACCCCTGCAACCCCTAATCTGAGGAGGAGGAGGAGAAAATAAGAAGACGACTAAGACAAAGAAGAAGGAGGAGGAGAAGAAGAAGAAGAAGAAGGAGAAGAAGAAGAAGAAGAAGAAGAAGACAAAGAAGAAGGAGAAGAAGAAGAAGAAGGAGGAGGAGGAGAAAATAAGATGAAGACTAAGGCTGTGTCCGAAATCACCCCCTACTCACTATATAGTGACTACGCCATTTTGTAGTGGTGTCCGAATGTTTAGTGATTATTGATATTCACTACATAGTGCACTCATTGTGTCCCACAATGCACCGCGAAATGTAGTGAACATCCGATGGTCACTAACCGAAGCAAGATATCCCATCATGCATTGCCAGAAATTCTCTGGCATTGCGCTGATGGGAAAATGACGGACGGACGGGAGGAAAGATGACATTAATGTGGTACGTTTTAATTGTGCGACAGCGATGACGTAATTAACGGCGCCAAGAGTAGTGTCCGAAAGTGTCCGAAAGATTTTCAGTTGAGCTCACTATATAGTCCACTACATTTATCTCCCCATGTAGGGAGTAGGGAGCAGGGAATGAGTGAGTGATTTCTGACACAGCCTAAGACAAAGAAGAAGGAGGAGGAGGCGAAGAAGAAGAAGAAGAAGAAGACAAAGAAGAAGGAGAAGAAGAAGAAGAAGAAGGAGGAGGAGGAGGAGGAGGAGAAAATAATAAGAAGACTAAGACAAAGAAGAAGGAGGAGGAGAAGAAGGAGGAGAAGAAGGAGGAGAAGAAGAAGAAGGAGAAGAAGAAGAAGAAGGAGGAGGAGGAGGAGGAGGAGAAAATAATAAGAAGACTAAGACAAAGAAGAAGGAGGAGGAGAAGGAGAAGAAGAAGAAGAAGAAGGAGGAGGAGGAGGAGGAGGAGGAGAAAATAATAATAATAAGAAGAAGACAAAGAAGAAGGAGGAGCAGAAGAAGGAGGAGGAGGAGAAGAAGAAGAAGAAAAAGAAGAAGAAAAAGGAGGAGAAGAGGAGAAGGAGAACAAGAAGGAGGAGGAGAAGAGGAGAAGGAGAAGAAGAAGAAGAAGAAGAAAAAAAAGGAGGAGAAGAGGAGAAGGAGAAGAAGAAGAAGAAGGAGGAGGAGAAGAAAATAAGAAGAATAAGAAAAAGAAGAAGGAGGAGAAGAAGAAAAGGCTGTACTGTATACGACTGTATATGACTGTATATGACTGTATATGAATATATATGACTGTATATGACTGTATATGACTGTATATGAATATATATGACTGTATATGACTGTATATGACTGTATATTACTGTATATGAATATATATGACTGTATATGACTGTATATGAATATATATGACTGCTGTATATGAATGTATATGACTGTATATGACTGTATATGAATATATATGAATGTATGTGACTATATATGAATATATATGAATGTATGTGACTATATATGAATATATATGACTGTATATGACTGTATATGACTATATATGAATGTATGTGACTGTATACGAATGTATATGACTGTATATGAATATATATGACTGTATATGAATATATATGACTGTATATGACTGTATATGAATATATATGAATGTATGTGACTGTATATGACTGTATATGAATATATATGAATGTATGTGACTGTATATGACTGTATATGAATATATATGACTGCTGTATATGAATGTATATGACTGTATATGACTGTATATGAATATATATGAATGTATGTGACTGTATATGACTGTATATGAATATATATGACTGTATATGAATATATATGAATGTGTATGACTGTATATGAATGTATGTGACTGTATATGAATGTATGTGACTGTATGTGAATGTATGTGACTGTATATGACTGTGTATGACTGTATATGACTGTATATGACTGTATATGAATATATATGAATGTATATGAATGTGTATGACTGTATATGAATGTATGTGACTGTATATGAATGTGTATGACTGTATATGAATGTATGTGACTGTATATGAATGTATGTGACTGTATGTGAATGTATGTGACTGTATATGACTGTGTATGACTGTATATGACTGTATATGAATGCCTCTGCTCTCTGTCTTCACATGCTTGACAGCTGTATCGCAGCTCTGAGCTTCATGACAAACTGATTCTCTGACTCAGAAGCTGAACGGTCTGTAGGTTCAGGCCGCCTCAGTCACTGGGATGGTTTTATTTATAAAGTCATTCTTGGCAAACTCCCTGTTTACTTCTCTTTCTTTTAAACTAGAAATGTGGAAATCACTTCGTCTTCATTCTCTTGACATCTTGTCATTTGTTGATCTGACCTGGTTCAGTAGACCTGGTTCAATAGACCTGGTTCAATAGACCTGGTTCAATAGACCTGGTTCAGTAGACCTGGTTCAATAGACCTGGTTCAGTAGACCTGGTTCAGTAGACCTGGTTCAATAGACCTGGTTCAGTAGACCTGGTTCAATAGACCTGGTTCAGTAGACCTGGTTCAATAGACCTGGTTCAGTAGACCTGGTTCAGTAGACCTGGTTCAGTAGACCTGGTTCAATAGACCTGGTTCAATAGACCTGGTTCAGTAGACCTGGTTCAGTAGACCTGGTTCAATAGACCTGGTTCAGTAGACCTGGTTCAATAGACCTGGTTCAGTAGACCTGGTTCAATAGACCTGGTTCAGTAGACCTGGTTCAGTAGAGGCTTAATAAAAATGATCAGAGTGATGTCTCTGCTGATATTTCATGTCCTGATGGAGTTTCGGAGGATAATAAAACATGTTGGCTGTATCATGTGAAGTATTGTACGCCATGATTTTAGAGAATCTGAGGCTGATGCATTTTAAATGTTATATTTAACATGTTGTGTGTTATGGTTTGTTATATTGTACCATTAAGTAATAAAACATTGTGACGCCTCACAAATATTAAACATTGTTTGCATGGTGTCTCTTCTTCAGATCATCCTGTTGTGTTTCTATGTTAACCAGAGGGAAAGAAGAAGTGTGAGAACAAACAGGAAAAAGAAGTAAATATCTTATTTTGACATGCAAATGATGGAGCCTCTTCCAGTAACAGTGTCAGGCGTGTCAGATGAGTTTGGACCTACCTGCTCTGAAGAGACACCTGTTGATGAGGAGGAAGATGAGGATGATCACCACCGACACAAAGATCATCCCGACGATCACCCACAGCCACAGATATCTCCTCCACGCACTCATGGTCATCCCGCTGCACACCTCAGAGCAGAAACACAAGTATAATCCTGCTGGGACGTGAGAGCTGCTGCTTTTCAGTTACAGCCGGACGATCGGAAAGAAGAGCGTTCACCACTTCCTCTTTCTGACTCAGTCTGCAGGTTATTTCTGTATTTATGATCTCAGAACCAAACTGACTCTTTAAGATCTCCAGGGACTTTTCATTGTCAAGTCAAGAATCACTCAAATGTGTCTGAACAGCTTTTAAATTAACAGTTTATTATTTATCATTTCTGTCTTTTATCTGCATGAACAGAATAATGTTAAAGCTCTGTTCTCTGTTTATCTGTGCGGTCCGTATCCTCCCTGTCAAACTGCTTCCTGTCACGTCCCAACGAATAAACAGAAAATAAAACCAGGCGGACAAAAACTGATGATTCACTCTAAAGCCTTTTTTTAATAATGAGACATATTTCAATATTTTATGACACAAAGATGCACACTGAAAAGTTTAATTATTCTTCTAAACAAACTGACTTTCACTGTTAAAGTTAGGCCCTTTATTTTTATACTTAATTTTCTTTATTCACTGATCTAAAATAACAATACAATCATTTTTATTATTAATACTTTTTATAATTAATGCTTTTTACTGTAACAAACACTCAGAGAGATTCTTACCTTCCAGAGAAAAGCTGGTTTGAGTTCAGGCTGGGTTCAAGTGTCCTGACGCTCTCAGTAGATGGACAATGATGATGATGATGATGATGATGATGATGATGATGATGATGATGATGATGTTGATGAGGGGATGATGATGTTGATGAGGATGGTATTATTGATTTATGACAGTAGTCATCGTGTGTTTCATTTGCATGACAGTTTCTAATTTTCTTATTTTACCAGAGAAACTCTCCTCCCCACCCTCCACCACGCTCCACTGACCACAGCATGTGTGTGTGTGTATGTGTATGTGTGTGTGTATGTGTGTGTGTGTGTGTGTGTGTGTGTATGTGTGTGTGTGTGTGTGTGTGTGTGTGTGTGTGTGTGTGTGTGTGGTTTATGTACGTGTGTGGTGTGTGTGTATGTGTGTGTATGTGGTGTATGTGGTGTATGTATGTGTGATGTTAAATATGGTTATATTTCATATATTTATGACAGTTTCCATTGAAGTCAGAGTCTTGTGACAGTTTGTGTCCAAGCTGTCACAACATCACTTCCGCCCGCTTTATATTTTCAGTTCCTCTTAAATCAGCTTTCGCTGGTTTTAACAGCTAACCCACATCACATCAGTCCAACTCGAACCTTCCTGCCTTTTATTAACTTCTTTTTACCTCAAGTGTTTCTGAAGACACACATTTAAATTTGAATGTGCAACTTGATGTTTTCTAATTCAGTCCAAATTACTTTTATTTTGAAAGGTACCACCGGAATAATCAAGCTAGCTATATTTAGTAAACATATTACCGGAATCAGACGCTCCTCCGTGTTAACTTGTAAACGTTGAGTAGGATGTGGCTGTAAGACGTTTTCATTGACATTAAAACTAAACTATGTGTTTGTATGTGGTGAGGGTCTTTGTGTTTGTATTGTACAGGTTCAACTGGCTTCATCGAGCAGTGACGTGTAGATGTTATTTTGAAAGTGTAACCGGAAGTATTGTCTCGGCGCCGTCCCTAGCTTGTCGTCAGTTGTGATGTTAGCCTGTTTTCTTGGACAGCCGAGCTCTTCTGCCTCTCCTCTGCTTGTTGGCTGAAGCCCCGCAGGAACCATGGCCGAGCAGGCCTCGGGCCCGCCGCTGTCGTCCCAACATGACGGTAAATGTGTCGTGTTTGTCGGGTTGGGTGTGAGTGTGGAGGGCTGGAGCTCCGGAGCAGCGGCCTCTGCATCCTTCACAACATTAGCTTGTTAGCATCGTCAGGGCGACGTGTCACTGCTGTCAGTGTCAGGCTGAACATTAGTGCTGCGCAGCGGGTTCACTCCAACACTGTCCGGCTGCTGATCCACGCGCCATGTCGCTGAACAGGAGCGGTGTGTTGTAGCATCTTATTAAGCTAACGGTGTTTTCTCTGCTAGCTAACTGAAACCTACAGCTAGCTGTTAGCGGTTAGCTGTTAGCCTGTCGTTGTGATGTGGAGTTCGGTACCGGCCTCTGTCATATGGATCATATGAGTCCATCACTGTGTGCTGTGTGAGGCTGGACCAGCATCCAGGCGGATCATCTTTCAGGAGGGCTCTCTCTCTGGGTCTCAAACTGGGGTCCGGGGCCGTCCTGGGGTCCTGCAGGAGTCTGTGCTGCAGCTGTAGATCTGTGAATTTAATTCAGATTGTAACCGTGTCGTTGGTCCTCAGTTACAGTCTGAACACACACATGTTTTAATAAATCAAATACAGACGGTTTGATGTCAGCAAACTTTAAAGGTGCTATATGTGAGAAGTGGCCATGCTCAAAACAAACAGAGGAACTGCTAACTGCTGCTAACTGTAGCCCTCAGCTAGTTAGCTCAGTTAGCCGTGCAGCTAGCGGTCCGGCCTGGGAGCTCAAGGAGCAGAGGAGTGTTTACACCACTAGCACAGGAGCTTTGACCTGAGACTGGTGGGGCTAGCTGGTTAGCATGCTAACTTGTGTAGATCTGTCTGCAGCACATACAACAGTTATTAATGAACTATGAAGTTAAACGTCTGTTGATAGTTTGTGTTCATTCCTACATAGTGCTCCTTTAAACTGCACAGAGTCTGACATGTGTTGGACTCAGTGTTCAGGTCTCGGCTCAGTTCAGTCTGTGTCTGGATGCTG